>NC_037592.1:29509495-29792945 GCF_003073045.1 Pomacea canaliculata
CGATAGGAGCGGCGAAGATCGAACGACCCAGATGTGAGGATGAGCGCAGTAGAAGGGAAGGTATCGTATTGAGGAGAAGTTCGCACTCCTGCGAGGAGCATTACTCAGTATTGTACTTTCGCATGCACCGGGCGATGTTACGCCTAGATTCCGAGGTGCTGATCTGACCAAGAAGAGATGCGAAGTAGAAGCTGGCGAGCAGGCAGGGGGACTCGAAAATTGCGAATGAAAAGGTTTGTTTTTCATTATCCCGTGCAGTATAGGCGATAAATATCGTTCGTGGTCGATAGCTGCGCAGCCAAAGAGTATACTGAAGGTGAATCCAGAACAGAGCTGATAGAGAGCATCGTAGAGTGCAATAAAGAAGATGGAGATATAGATGATGCGAGGAGAATGCAGAGGAGGAGGCGAGGATGCGGTGTAACGAACAAATTGCAATTCGGAGCGGAATGAGGAGGTAAGGGCGACGGTGACAGCTTCACTAAAGCATCTAGATGTATAGTTGACACCATGCCCAGGACCATGTCCACAGCATCACCACAAACAGACCGTAACTCGCGCCCGACAACTTCGTGCCAATATTTTTCTTCGAGTGTGCGTGTTTAAGTTTGATTTCTTGTGGAGGCGCTAAATGAGCGATTTTCTTTCGAGCGACTAAGGAGAGTTCAACTGCAATGGCTCACAAGCCCTCGACCAGAAGCGTTTTGCGCTCTGTTGCATTGTTTGCCATCAGCTTAACGAACACTTATCTGGTGGCCTGTTGAATGAAGCTCGGTCGCATGCGAGCGCCGACGCCCCTTCTCTAGAGATCGCCCCACGAACTTACATAAGGTTGGATGCGCGGCCGCGCGTATTCGTCGCTGTCACGTGTCAGGTCGGCTCGATGCAGAATCGCATCGGAGCAGCCCAGTCCAGAGCTGCACACTGTAGGCGCAGATCTTGATCTCAAACCCGGTCGTTCGGAGTGCAGAGGTATCTTCGCCAGAGACTCTTGCGACGGTCGTGGGAACTCGCTGGCTGTGTCAGAATACCACACATAGATTGGATGGGGACTTATTACGTATGGTGAGGGCATGAGATTTTGGTTTTGTTGTTGGTGATGCGCTCCTAGGGAGTCTGTTTTGGGCGCCCGTGGCTTGACATCAATGGCGGTGTTGGAGAGAGACAAGTGCATGTCAGCTGGGAACGAGTGGATAAGTGAGAACAGAGCAAGCATAATAGGGATGGAGAACAGTAGCAGTGGTAGCAGAATCTGGGTTGGTAACGCAAGGTCTTTGATGTCAGTGATCTGTGTCGTCGGAGAAGGAGAAACGAGCCGGAGGACTATGGTATGGGGGGTCGGGACTAGCAACAGCAGTAAAAGCGAGACTATCAAAGATCGGGCATGAATATTGAACGCCGGACGTCTGGTAGACTTTTCAACTTGGGGGCGATCCATCTAGACTCTGACCTATAGGCAATGGGACACAAGTGACTGACTAGTGCAGATTGCCTGGGATCCCAAATTGCCAATAGCTCATGAAGTAGCTGAAAAAGTTTAAAGGTTGAGACAAAACCTTTGACAGCATGCGCACAATGTATGAGGAGCTCGACAAAAGTGCAGGACGAAGACAAGTACAGCTGTTCCTTTAGAAATTCACAGACGTGACAAGGAGGACTGCGAGAACCTTTCACAGGGAGCAAGATGAAGGTTATTCCTGGTCTGACAGCAGCCGCCTGCTCCATTGGAGGGACGAACAGTGTCCGGTGACAGTCTAGAAGGTCATGCTTGCTCAGAGAACTGTGGACGACTAGGGTATACTGCGTAGACAACACTAGTAAAAGATTACCACAAGCTAAAGGTCCTCGCCTGAAGTACCTTTCTCCAACGAAAACAACAGGACACTTCGCAGGTTTAAGGGATCTGGACAATCCCTGAACATCAAGCATACTCTTATACGGCTGTTGCGCCCAGTTCAATGAGTCATAGCTTCAGTGACAGAATTCGAGACATATTACTTAAACGATAAATGTTCATTCTCAATCCCACATACCCCGCCATCAGACACAGCCCACAGTCTAGAACAAGTAGAAAAGCGCCACAGAGCTTACAGCGGCAATAAATTGGATTCGGTGAAATAGCAGCTGACAGACTGACTAAAAGAGAGGAATCTGTCCCGCAGAGGTCCCGTGCTCGGTTCAGGCGGAGTCAAAGACACATTTATATAGATAGAGCAAAGCAAGGACGGATTGTGGTGCAGCAGACACCTTCCCTCGCACGCCATCTTGAGCAATATCAAAATCAGTTGCTACATAACTACCAACCCCTGCAAAAAACCAGAGAATTCTGCAGGCACACGACCTGCTGAATGGACTGGGACCCGGAGAGGGGAGCGGGAGCGCGAGAGCGAGTCTAAAAGACGACAGCCCACAGACTGTCTCAAGCTGGCTGGAGCGGAGAACCTTTAGGCTGGACCTGGTGTACCCAGAGTAATGTCACAGATGTCTCAGGGTCTTGGAGAACTTGGACTGGTTGCCAACGACGTATGAAGATCGAATCTGTACTGCCAAAAAATTATACTAACAAGGGTTCGAAGCAGAAAACAGTGAAGTCATAGTCTTAGTTCAGGGTAGTAACATGAGCTTCAAATTATAGCTAAGATCCCAATAGATGATTATGGCTCAATGTATGGTTGTAGCATAGGTCGAATTGTCCTGCGCATGTCGTAAAGAAGGTTGAAGTTGCTCGCTGAGCGGTGCTGTGTGATGCGTCTGCCTGTTTCCTTCGTACTGCTGCAGGTCGTAAACGAAAACATAACCAGAAAAGATTCTAGATCCTAACGGTAATTTAACAGCTAAAAATAGGTCTCAGCAAAGGCAGAAATGAAAGTAGCTACGAAGATTTTCGCCTACGCAAAAAATTGGGCGAGTCAGGATTAAGTCATAATGACTGAGCGCAAATATTTCGCCAGCCAAAAGAACATGATCAAAAGTTGGTACAAATTTGCTGTGCCGGCACATATTGTTACGTTCCAGGTTCAAAACGTGGTGAGACAGCAGAGAATGGTGTCCCCGGCAAGACAAGGGATCAGAAGGTTGGTGGGACGCTCCGGTGCAAGGACGAGAAGTGTTGTGCTGCCAGGCTCTGCGCTATCAGGGTGCGGGGAAGATGGGGCGCAAACAAGAGAGTGGGTGGCCGCGATTAAGAGACGACGACGATAGTGGCAGGATCGGGCGACGAGGCGCTGTGAAGAGGTGATGGGAGAAAGAACGCCGCACAGCGGGCTTCGCTGATGTGGCCTACGGTCCAGCTGGACAGAGGCTTGTCGGCGATCTCAGCCCTAATCGCATGGCTTCGATGAAAATCGGTTGCAAACTCAGAGGTAACCCGTACGGTACTTTGACTTTTGCATCATGCTCCACGACGGTCTCTCTGAGACTGACGGACTGAAAAGAAACACCAATTGGTGCCTCATTCCATTCTTCCTTCTTGTTTTTTTTTTTCTTTTGGGTATGGTCAGATTTAGATGTTGTCTCCCCCGGCAGAAAGTACGAGCAGTACCGTTGGGATTTAGTGATTTCTGAACTCTTTTTTCCTCGTCACATAGCAGTACCGAGGCACTTCTGTTTTCCGTTTTGTTTTGTTTTATTAAAAACACAAGCTGGGGGAGTAAAATAAGCTATGGAGTTGCAGCAAAAAGAAAACTTAAGGATGTAGAATGTTTGGTATCCTTAAGGAAAAAAAAAAGCCGAAAGAACATGAACACCGAAAGATAAACATGGCTTCTAATAACTGCAACAAATAATGAGACCCACCATTCGCAACCCTAATTTAAAGCTTCTCGGGTGTATCAATACCTGTTTGTTTTTTGGTTGTTTTTTATTTTAGTTACGCATTATCAAAACCATTATTCCGACTGGCTTCTAAACAACATGTTCTTGATTAACTTTTTTCCATAAGAAGAAAAAGAAAGTGTCAGGTGGTAGCGGACACACAGCTGTGTATTTAGATACGCTCGCCATCAGATCTGGAAAAATGTTATCCGAGGGCGGCCGGCCTGACCCGTCTGCGGTACGCTCCATGGAATGGGAGGAACGCGATGCCGGGTGTTTAAGGTTGGGCGGATTTAACTGAGAGATGCGGTTCAAAACCGATTAACACAGAAAACGTCCCCAGTCGCGCCAGCTGCGCGGAAATTGGTAACCTGACTCTATTGAGGAGGTGGTAAGGTAAGCAGGCGGAGGGGCGAGGATATAGGCACGCCCGAGAAAAGTGGAGGATCTCAAACACCGGTCAGCCGAAAAGGGGAGGACGCGGAGCGGGGGGGGGTTAGCTCCATGCAGGCTGTATACGATGTTTTCTTTAACATAGCAATCAATCTGCCAAAGATTCACCATCAAAGTATGCTGCAATCCGCACCACCACCACACACCACCACCACCACCACCACACCACACCGACAACACCACCCACAACGCACCACCACACCGACCACCGACCACCACCACACCTAACCACCCACCAACCGAGGAGAGCACCACACCACGACCTACCAGCGCTATCACTTAACTTTTGTAGCAAAATTCAAATTAATTTGAGATTAAACAGCAAGGCGTGAAGACACAATCAATAACAAGAGAATAAGGCGCGAAAGACTTCTCGACCCCGCAGTTCAATCTTCCTTCAAATCATCCTCACCCACCCGAAGAAGACACGTGCACGAAAAGGCAGCAGGTGCAGGTACATCGAAGAGACTCCTAGTATTTCACCTGTACATACTCGATGTCAGTACAGACAATAGACCGGCGACATGTAAACGAGAGGAACGCGTGAGGAATGGAAGGGGACGACTGAGGCGCGTAGTGGTAGATCACAGCGGAGTCTCTGTCCGAATAAGACTCGCGCAGTCCTCCGCTCTCCCTTGCCATCCACAGGGGACGTCAGCTGCCAGTCAGACAGGAACAGTCCGGGTGAGACGTTGTAATGACGCGCTGAATGCCGGAGTAACGTGAGCAAAGGACGTTTCCACCCCCCAATCTACCCCACGCCCGCTGTTGGCGTTCTCTTGGATTCCTGGTGGCATTCCCTCGTAGAAGGGAGGGTTTGATGTAACAGGCGGCTCCATACGGCTTTCAAACGAGCAGTAGGACGGCACCTACAGGAGTAACACCATCTCCGTGCAAATATGTTGGCATCCCGAAACGATAAACAACGCACGTCTCACTCGAGAACACATAAGTTGAGATGCTTCTTCATGCAGAGAAAGGGTCCGGGGCATAGACACAAAGCAAAACTCACACGTGTGTAGACATCACTTCACCCAGAATCACACACTTTGCTCAAAACTACCAGAGTATTGTCTAAACGAATCCTTGTTACTGCTTCAACATATTGGTGTTACAGAGTATACATTCGGTCAACTCTCCTCTTCCGAGGTAAATGAAACCGAAAATTCAGAGTGGATGAAAAAGATTATATGACATTCCTTGTATACATAAATTTAATACTTTTAACCAATAGCTATTAATCTTTAAAATAATGTAAGACAAAAAAATTTTCTGTTGATGTCTTTGCAGAAGACGTCCCAACGATCTTTTAAAAATATAAGTTGAGGGCGACACAGGGTTGGCTCAACCAAGACATCAAAGCACTTTGGAAACACAGTCAACTGAGCAACGAGATAATTCTTTTCAAGGTTTCTTTAAAAAAAAAGAAGAGTGTGCTAAGTAAATTAGAGGGTAACTGGAGCGGGGTCACAAACTGCATGTCGGTTAATGAAGCACGCACAGGCGCTTTAATAATCAGCGCCAACCGCATCAACACGAAACAGCAGGGGCGACAAGCCTTGTAGGCGAGGCATCATGGCGTTTTTATGGTCACCCCTGTGTCGATGGCGGCTGCAGTGGCCGTCGTGTAAATATCCGTTTGTTTCGGTCACCACCGTTTGAATTCTGCCCTACCTCCCTATTCCCCTCCAAAAAAGAGGATCGACAGGCTTGATGCATCACTGTCAAGTCGCGACTACCAACAAGGACAGATAACCCGCGAGACCTGTGGTAGGTAACTATGGTGGACCGGCATTTTTAGCGTCTCCCTCTTGCTGTCGGTCTCGATATATTCTTACAGATGTTGGCTCCTGGTCACGCACTTTCAAAACGAGGCTTTCAGAAGCGTTGATACATCTGGAGGATATAAATACAATTATATTAATCTTGAAAAGGAGGACAATTAAAAAATTCACCTTTAGTCACAAAACTATTTTCATTTCGTTGAATATGTAAAATGTAATTGTGTTTACTCATTCACTGACTGATTTTTTTGGTTGTTGTTGTTGATAATATCACGCCTCCTCAGCTGTTGTTATTAGTATCGATGTCTTACCTTTTTATTTGTTCACATTACACATTCCTTGTCCCAGCTCTTCATTCCTCACTATTTACCAAGTACTCTGATTCTCTCTCCTTCTTTGTCTCCTTCGCTGCGCCTAAATCTCCCGGTGTCTCGGGCTTTCTCGTTTCTCGTCTTGTCCGGTTTGTCTGAACCATTCTCCCAGTCTTCCTGTTTCTCACTTTTCAGTCGGAATCCGAGTCGCTGTCAATAGCAGCAAGGATAAAAGCTTGTTTTTTCTTGAAGTAGTCAATCCCAGTCTGCTGTAAATAAAGAACTCAAGATGCTCTTCCTATGACTCATGTATGTTTTCTTGCTTCATTGTTTTGTTAAGACTTGGAAAGGATCAAGTTTCTTTCTGACAACACGTCGCATTAGGGAAAACAAAGAAACGGAGATAGTGGAAAGAAAGAGAAATGAGACAGAAATAATCCAAATAGTTTACAAACAAAAAAATAACTTCTGGTGTGATTTGAATGCGTAAAGTGCTTGTTGGCGTCCAATTGATATCGAGCTTAAAGAGAGAGAAAAAAAAATGTCGAGTTAAGAATCCTTTTAACGTGAATAAGCCGAAAATATCCACCATGACTGAAATGGAATAAGATGCCTCGGAAAATTAATAACTGAATGTGATCTGTCTAGCCTTTTTATGAGCTTGTTAAAATGTGAGAGGGTTAAAAGCTGTGTAGCATCGGCACTCAGAAGCAGAAATCGATTCTCGTTGATAGGGTTTTGTACTCACGCACGCACGCACGCACGCGCGCACACACACACACACACACACACACCACACACACACACACACACACACACACACACACACACACACACACAACACACACACACACACACCACACAACACACACACACACACACACACACACACAGTGTGCACGTGTATGTACATGGCAACTGTGATCGCGATTGAATCCCTGTTGTAAACAATACAAACAGACACCTCAAATACACAAACAATCAGACAGAATTGTACAGTTATTTTTCTAACTGGAAAGTCCGAGCGTTGCACGACAATGGAGGAGGATGAGCTCAGCTGCAGTTTGGATGTAAGCAGCCTTTACTTTACTTTACCTCTCTGTATTTTCGCAACCTCTCTCGTTACTTAAAAATTTTAAATTCTATCAGGTTTTTAGGATGAAAACCAGTGATAAAAAGCCTCCCGAATACTTCTAAGACTTATCAGATGGCATGTAACAGCATCACAAAAGTGCAACGTGAGATATATCAATATCAATATTTTGCATATCAAAAAACCTATTTTATGTTTCTCTGCTCACCTTAAATTTGACCTCCATCTGCTCACATTTTTACCCTCCTTCCCTTTTCCAAACATTGCTCTCCTTCATTTATGTTTTCCGCGCTCACCGGGACATCAGTTAGGTGGAAATATAGGTCTTTAGTCTTTACAGAGAGAGAGAGAAGCGGGGCAAGGTCCAGCAACAAATAGATGTCACTGTCAACCGGAAATTACAGGTCTATCACTGGTTTAGAAATATTGCACCAGTTTCAGTACCTAGTAAAAAAACACTAGCGGCAGGATGGATACAAGGGGGGGGGGGGGGGAATGATTGCACGTTTTATGTATTCTTCTACACGATTTATGTTATTCGAAAAAAGGGGCTAGCTGATTTATACATTAAATACATCCCTTCGAAATAGCTTATCAGGGAATACTGATTTCAGATGACAAGGACAACATGGCACAAGCACTCGCGACCTGAAACACCTCCTCTCCCAAGAAAACAAGCACTGACTGGCTCAGAGGTAAAGGAGATAACAAGATGAATGGTAGCTGTAACTTCACAATACAGCTAAGTAACATATGTAAAATTAACATATTACCAGCTCATCCCACTGGAGGAAGCTTTCGCAGAATGGACATATCCAGGCATTATTCTGATGTCTTTGTTGATGATCTCTTTACAAAAATTTGACTGTGAAAATTGAATTATATAAGACAATTGTGGACTTGGGACCAGACGCTTCTTCACGATCCTCTCATCCACCCTCTTCCCCAATCCTTTCAACTCGATTCGTTTTACTTTTTTTTTTTTTGTTGCTTAAAAACATCATTGTTGAACTTCCAGCTTACCAGTTTGCTTCACCGAAATACAGTTTAAATACAGTTGAAAAGAAAATCTCTGCCCTCGCGACTGCTTCCTCCGAAATCGAAGAACTCAAGAAACAAGTCTGGAAAGGAGACGATCCCCAAAAAGTAGGAAGGTGATTTTAAGAGAGCCAAGTAAGTGGAAGGTAAAACGATTGTGAAAAATAAAAATAAGAAAGGGAAGCGCTAAAAAATTAAAAAAAAAAAAATAAAGAAGGAGAAAGGAGAGAGGGAGAAGGAAGATGGCGGGGTGGGTGTAGAGACCTAGGGGGAAACACGTTGCTAGGGAGGGCGTCAGGACAGGTGCAGGGATTCGCGGGAATGGTCGCTAAGTCCGTGAAGCGGCTTCTCTGTTTTAATAAGCTTTCAAGTCGGTCTGTTAAAATAAGAGCAAATATTTACAGAAACACGATCTGATATATCACGCAGATCAGCTTCTGTAGCTTTGGTCGACATTGGATAGTTTATGATGAAAAGTTTTCTAAAATCATCATCATCATTTGCTTTCCCTTCCACTACGGTTCATTAGCTCTTCAATTCCCACCTCTTTATTGTTTTTATTTTCTTCAAATTAGTTCGACTCTCTCAACGAGTTCGTGAGTTGTAAAATGTGTCGTTTATGTTAGTAATTTTTCCTCCTATTATTAAATTCTCCATGTAGATATTTGACTCCGATGCCCTTTGTAACAGTATTGCAAACTTTAGCTAAATGTCATGTTTGGAACTAAATGAAAAAAAAAAAAAAATTGTAGGTGGCTATAGTGAGTGGATACAACAGAACATTCTATAAGGCTGGAGTGTACATTTTCTGTTATTCAAACAACTAAACCGAGTTCAGTTCTAGTCATTGCAAGAATCAGTAGAGAGTGGTCTCCTCCACTTCTCGAAATACAAGCTTTTAACTTTGACCATGAAGGATATTTTTTTAAAAAAGACATCAATATACACGAATACACTTACGTTGTCAAGGTTACAGCCAATGGAAAAGTCGAGACCAAGTTAACAAGGTGCGTCCGTGGTGAAAGATAATGGCCGTGCGCTTGTATTGCGGGTACGGAAGCTGGTTATTCAGAGGTTCTGAGGATTTTAGAAGCAGTATCATATTCTGAACTCATCGGAACTCAAATCATTTGACAAGACCGCACTCTCTCAGACCTTTAACCTTAGCACTCCTCTCCCACACCAACCCTCACCCCTAGAAAAAAAAAATCCCGCATAAATTGTAAATTTGTCCAAGTAGTCAAACGGTCGGCTATTAATCCGGAGCAGAAGCACCTGAGACTATCGACATTGGAATTTAGGACTATTTAGACGATGCAAGCACACCTGCCAGACCAATATACAATTTAACCATGCACATATGAAATCGGAGGACTCTTCCTCCCACCCACAAGAGTTGAAAAAGAAAGAAGAGTAGAGAGGCGATGAAGAAGGTCTGAATTCAAGACGGTTTTCCGTTAGATGGTGAGTGATTTATTTCATCTTTTCTTCCGCTGCGTCAGATGTAGCGGCAGGAGTCGCCGGTGTATATTCGATATCATATATCAACGTGGCCTGTCTAAGTAGTGGTGTCCAGAGTGAGACTCTATCATCTCTATTACTCATACTTAAGTTGAGAGCCTGAGCCTCATTGTCGACTGCGGGCATCGCCCGGCTTATTAACAACCAGCTGCTTATTGCCTGCGTGACCTCGCCTCTCACAGGGCTAATTAATGGTTTTCCTTTTTGTATCACTGCTAGTGCTTACATTTGTACAGGTTTAGCAAATCGTTTATTTAAAAAAAAACTACAATTAAGATCCAACGACAAAGAGTGGTTAATTTTTATCCCTCGATTTTCTCCCTCTCTCTTTCTATTTTCTCTCTCTCTCTCTCCACAATTACTGGTCTAGTGTCTAAAGTACAGTGTAGTTCATTTCGATCTCAAAGTAGGAGATCCAAAGAGGTTTATTTCTATAATATCAGTCTATCCTCTTTCTCAAATCTTTATTAATTTTCTTTTTCTTTCTCTTTCTCTCATAACGCCGTCGATTCTCTTTATTTCTTTTTTCCCCTCATCATGTCTTTAGCAGATATGTAGAAATATCATATTTTCTACCTCTTGGATATTATCTTTTAACTCTTATTTTTTTGTTTGCTTACCTCATTTTTCTGTCTTTTGGACAAAGGCTAGACAAGGGGATGTATTAATATCTTGCAAATATCATCACTGATGTTAGTAATAGTATTTTTCTCTCATTTAACCACACCCTTCTCCTTTACACGCACACTCTCTCTCTTGCAAACGGAGGACGTTGAGGAAAGAATAACATGGAGGAGGAGCGGCCCTTGCAGCTGACTGCAGTAATGTCGAGGACAGGTGGGAGCCTGACGGAGACGGAGGATTACCATGGGAAGCCTGGCTGGAGGGGAAGAAGTCTTCCGGCCGTCAAGCACGGAATGCCGCAGGGAGCCCTGCCACTGTATCCTCCCTCGACAAAAACTTTCAAACAAAATAGCGATAAGCAGGTAGATTATTTGCTAAATTACTCAAGAAGCCGCAGAGTGTGTGTGCGTGTGTGGAAGGGGGAAAGGGGTCGGAGAAGGGAAAAGGGGAAGGAGCTGGAGGCAAAGAAAGACAACTGCGTTGAGTAGCTGGGGGGAGTTGTTGTGGGCAAACGTGAGGGAGGGAAGAAAAAAAGTGGTGGTGGTTGTGTGTGTGGGGGTGGGAAGGAAGAGGGGGTGAGAAATCCAAGCAGTTGTACCCCAGCACGTGCGTTGCCGTGTTGGCAATTCTAGGACTGACTGCAGCAGCTGCGCTCTGATGTCTCGGTGGCGCCCTGCTGGCATGCTTGCTTGGTCGCTGCCTACAGAATGCCAGCTATTGTCCTGCCTACAACATATTAGCTATAGTCTTGCCTACAGAATGCCAGCTATTATCCTGCCTACAACATATTAGCTATAGTCTTGCCTACAGAACGCCAGCTATGGTATTTCTTACTAAAAACTTATTTTCCTGTTGTTAGCTACGATCCTGCCTAAGAACAGCAATCATGGTTTTCCCTACATAATTTTAGCTATAGCCTTGCTCACAGATCTGGAGCCATTAATTAAAACTGCCCATCGCTTTTTTCGCTCTTGCACACAGAACAGCAAGTATAGTCTAGTCAGCATAGCGAGCGGTCCGGTGCCGCAACGGTTAACACGTCATCAATACTGGTTGTCCTGGGTTCAAATCTCTCTGGCACGCTTTTTTTCTCTGTATGTGGCAATTGTTTACAAGGCTGGATGTTTTCTCTGTTATAGCCGGAGTTGCAGGTTTGGCGTTAAACAACAGTCCCTCCACCCGCATTCGCCAATATAGCGCGAGCTATAAAGTACCCTGTAGATGGCATGGCCTCACCTACAAAACACAGACTATGGTTTTGTCTACCGAAGACAAGCTTACCAACGCGATCAAATGGAGTGATGGCGGGGGCTGCTTACGACTTCATACTTTTCGGCAGCCCCGCGCCATTAATCACGGGATGCCTCTGCGATAGTGTCTGCGCCTAGCCCACAGCATCATGGGTAGATTCTTTCATTCTCTCTGAGCCCCACCCCCTCTTTCTCTCCTCTCCCTCCGTCTGCCTGTCTTAGTCCGCCTGCGTGGGAGCGCGCGCGCGCGAGTGCGTTTTATGCATACCCTCAACTTTGCGCGTGAGCCTCGACCTCTATTGATGGAATCTGAGTGATGTGTGTGAGCCGCTGATAAAGACTACAAGACAAATGATTCACCGTGGAGTAAGAACGTGCGAGATTGTGCGAGAGAGATAAATGTAAAATATGGCATGCGTTTTGTGCATGGTAATATGCTGGCAAAAGATGAATATACTGCGGATCAGATGCAATCGCGCATGTCAGGAAAATACATTGTTAAAGGGAAGCAACTCCCTGCCTGTGTGGGTGAGTGCCTGCCTGCGGTGTCTCTCCTTCTATCAGTCGGTTTGCCTGTCTGTCTGAGCACGAATGCCTGTATGAATACAGAAATGCATGGATGAGTGACACACAAGCATCCCTAAGCATATGTGTACGCATTTGCACTACAAACAAACAAACAAACAAACAAACAAACAAACAAACAAACAAACAAACAAACAAGTGAACAAAAATTTCTGCCCGCAAAAAGAAAAACTGTATAAGAATCCGAAAAAAGTTCCATTTCCCTTCATTCCAAAAAAGGAAGACAGGTAAATAAAGAAAACTAATAAAGTTACAGAGAAATGCAGACTCACTCTCTCCATCTCTCTCTCTTACTAACTCACATACATTGTAAAGGGCAAAATCTTTCTGTTTCACACACACACACTCTCTCTTAAACTCCTCGTGTGGAACTGTGGAAGGGGTAAGGAATCTAGAGATAAAGAAAGGGAGAGAGAGAGAGAAAGAAAAAAATAAGGAAAAGACTGCTGTTAAGTGCAGTAAAAGAGGACGGCGTCTTGTCTCCAAATCTTGGCTGTTCCACAGATAAAAGAAACCCGTTTCCCTGGAGACAATGTCAGATGTGAATACGTTCATGTTGCCGGCTTGTTTCTTGTCTGACGTCTTCCACTCTGCAAGCGATCGCTGCTTGAAAAGACAATAGGCTTGTTTATTTATTTTTTTGTGAAAACTGGCATTTCATTTACATTCCGTCGTCGCGACAATTCGTTGTGTCTCTGTGTCCGTCCGTCAATCTCAAACTGCCCTTTCTCCGCAAAAATATAAATTAGCGCACGCTCTCACACAGATACACACCAAGAGTAAGATATAAAGATGCACACAAACTCTCTATCTCACACACAAACAAAGAGTAAAGATTAAAACACACTCAGCTGTGATGTGACCAACGGTGACTTGTGATTTGTAGAATATCTTTTGAGGTAGTTGCAGTCTGCAGAGTAGCAACTCAAATCAGAGCGAAACAACGAGAGATAGAGACGGACAAAGGCACACGATGACAAGCAGGTAGAGGAAGAAGGAGTAGAATAAGACGTGGGAAGCGGGTATGTAGGCAATGGCTGAGTCATCTGATCATCTTCCAGGCGACGACAATTTTTATACACTGGCGTCTTCGACACATGTCATTCGTTCTTTTGTGATGTGCAATGAAACTGTAGCACTTTAAACAGTTTAAATGATGATTGGTTTGGTCCAGCCTGCTACATCATAGGGAGTAGAGCCAAAGCTTTTCGGTGTGAACGTTGCAGGTCTTTTAATAATATATGTATGTGTGTGTGTGTGCGCGCGCGAGTGTTAACGTCTCTCTTAGATTGACATCTATGACTAAGATGGGTTTGGGGTTAGGATGAGGGTTTCATTGAGGATTAGGGTTTTGGTGTCCGAGCAGACAAAACGATCGAGGCCTTAAACTGAAAGGAAGTTATTTCCAAGATTAAACTTTATGGCCAATAAAAGACGTTGATCCGTGCTTGTTCAGTCAGTGATCAGGTAGCCACAGCCTCGTCTGGTGGTCGCGGACGAAGAGATGCAAAAATCTACTTTGTCCAGTTAACCCAATCGTCGCTGCTTGATTACAGATAATAAATTGGGTTTAAATGATAGAGGCTGATATTCTGAATCATAACCAATCAAAATTTGGATTGCATCGCTTATTACTTAGGATCATGTTCTAAAACAGCTTAGGGGTGACTCATGAAGGCCAGCAGGCCTTGCGAGACAGACCCTGGACAGGAAGAGTATCGAACGATGCTGGAGTAATGTCAGAGGTAATAAACTGGTCAGCGTGACCCTGGTTTAGAGCTTGCAGTCTGCGAATTATGTTCACAATCTGTGAAAGATAAAGTTAAGAGTAGTATAAAGAGCCTTGTCTTGGTTGCATCTTATCCTTAAAAAAAAGGTCACGCGTGGACCACTGTGTTGCTTTTATCATTGCAAGATCTTTAAATCGACGATTCCCGCATTTTGACGACCCCTCCTCCTCCTCCTCCTCCTCCAAATCAGGAGTGACAGTCAGCTCTCGATCGTGACGATACTCACAACAACATGGCGGCCGGTCTGACCTTTCAGACCTGTAAGTAATGACTGTAAATAAACTTTGCAGCCCGACATTTTGATCAGATGATTCAGATTGTCAGCATCTATCATTTAAGCCCAATTTATCATTTTGCTCGCTCTTCGGCAAGCAGAGGCAATTGGATGATTAAGCAAATTAACCGGGGTAAGTACCCCTTTAACCTCCTGCCAGTCAGGACCGCTAACCCACTGGTGTTCGGTTTACTCTTTGCCAGAAGGATTTGACATAAAGACTTTTGTCCTTTTTCTTCTCAATTCAGGTGCTGCGTGTCCCAAAAGCAAGATATCAAAATCGGTACATCAGCATATTCTAGTGCTATGAAAAAAAAAGATAAAATTTCTCGACGTACCAGTAGAAATTAATAGAAAGCTTTACATATTATGTTAGCTTATTATGTTCGTGAAAACCGTGGTGTAAGAGAATACGATCTTACCCTACACATTATATTGCAATGTTATGTTATACATAATATTAGAATATTATATTACACTGCACATTGGATTACTGACAAGTGACACTAGTATTTTAATTGGTAAACATCTTAGGTCTTAATCTGTCGATGATAACTAGACTACATAAAGAACTCATTTGTTGTCATGTACTTTCTTCAAGGGAAGAAACTCATAACTTTGTCATCTACAGTAGACAAAGGAATTGTCTCCCATCGCAGAGTGGCTTCCATAAAGTTTGTGTGTGGAATCAGGAGGAACAAGAAAATCGTATCGGTGTCTGTTTCGAAGATGAAATATCTTTTCTGAATTATTTGTTTTCTGACATTATAAAACAACAAGATTTTCTTTTATTTTTCTTGTTGAAAGTCTTCGAGAAAATTCTTATATACAACATTTAGATCATGTTTGTGTGTCTCTGTGGACTGGGTTTGTCTGGTGGTTCAGATCTCGTCTTAAACATGCTGTTTTGTCATCTTTCTTCATGTGGTGTCAGTCTGAGGCCTGCTGCTATGCCATAATATAGCCATTGATGGCTCGGAATAAATTACTGATTTCCTGCTTCCCAGTCCATCTGTCTGTCTGAGCTTCAGTGAGAGCTTATTAATTTTTTTTCTTTTTCCATATACGCAGAAGCTAGGCAATTTCACCCATGCTTCTCGCGAGAGCTCGTGCTGACGCCATCATCTGATGAACACGCCCAGAGGTCGGAGGAAATTACGTGGCTCGCTTGATGAGTTACGTCCCCTTTCTCGCCTCTTCTTTCTCGAAGATGTCTGGCTCTCTACCACTGGAGGTAGCAGCCAGTCTCAAACCCTAACGGTCTGTCTCAAACTTTATCAGTCTCCACTTGCAGTGGTCGGAGACAAGTGACAGGTTCAAATTAAAGTGTCGTCTTGTAGGGACGGCTTTGGAAAGTTTTCATTACATTGAAAGATGACCTGCATAGATCCGACTTCTTTATTGCTCTCGTCTGTCGTGTTTGTCTGTCTTCTTGCTGACCTATGGTTCGTGAAAGTTTTGAGAGATTTTATTGGCTTCTTGTACTTGTTATTATTATTTTTTTAAAGTAAAGTGTCTGTGATGTTAATATGGTTTCGTGCACGCTTAGGGCTGTAGACGAGACAGTTGAGCGAACGTTTGACATTTTCTCTGCCTATCTCGTTGTCCAGACAACGTGTCCTTGGACCTGTTCTAAGTCTAGCCTCTTTGGCCGAGTTCTGTCTGTAAGACATTGGAACCCAAAAAAGATTTACACATCCGTCTTTAGGGAAAGAGAAACTTTCTCTAGTAAAGTCACATTTCCAACACATTCTGTCACTAAATCATTCTGTCCATCTTTCTCCTTTATCGATCTTCCTGACATCCCCTTCATCTCCTCTGCGTCTCTAGAATCTGTCTGATACACAGTTGTTATGAACTGTAGCTTTCTTTCTTTCTGTCTGTCTGTTCACTGTTAATGTGTATTGTAGTATTTTTTCTTGTTTTGTCCATCTGCTCATATCAACATACTATGTATTTAGCTCTCTTTCTTTCTTTCCTTCTTTCTTTCCTTTTTAATTGGGATTAAATGAACAAATTTAGGATGAGCATCAATGTAAACTTAGGTTCATTAACCACCCCTCTCTCCCTCTCTCTGTGTAAGTGAACCAACAAGCACAAAGAACATAAAAAAATCAAATGTCTTCATAAAATAATAAAAAAGGCCATCTTCTAACCATTTTTGTAGGTTGTTTGTGGCATGAGGTTTTAGAGTCCCCACTTTTCTTAAGGCTATCTTTTGTGAGGGCGTCCTCTTCGTCCAGGTCTCTACCATCCGCCTACTTACCCAGTCCATCCGTCTGTCCGACTAGTCATGTAACGTCTCTTCCTCATCAACCGACGATTTGACAAATAAAGGGAAGTAAGCCTAAATGAAAGGAAAATGTGCCATTTTGCCACCTAAACACCGTTACCATCATAATCTTTAACCCGATGCTTACAAATACTAGTTCATGTATTAGTTACCACATCAGGTGGTTGCATCCTCCTCCTCCTCCTCCTCCTCCTCCTCCTCATCATCATCATCGTCGTCGTCGTCGTCCACGTCTGGAGGTTGCTCATTCAAGCGTCACAAAGAGGTTATCGAGGGGAGCTAACCCTAGCTGACACTTGGGTTGACGCCAAGCCGGCCAACCAGTGCAGACAGCAATATGAGTGATTGAAGTCTCGTCTGATAAGACTGGCGGAGGCAGGGATTAAGGCAGGGGTAAGAAGGAGTGAGTATGGCAGAAATAGAGTAAACGAGGGAGAGAGAGAGTTTTTAAAATTCTACATTTACCACTGACAACAAAATATTTGACGAAACTAACGCACGTGCAGTTCCCCATCACCTACCCCACCCCAACAAACACGCATGCGCGAGAGCGCAAGGGTCAGCTAGACCAGGAGGGAAAATCGTCTGAATCCACGCTCAACAGTCGATACACGTTAGCCATGAAAGACAGACATCACTCCGTTTCTAAACCTTTGGCTGCATCAGGTGAGATAAGGTAAACTGCCAGGTGCGCTAATCTTGAATTTCACCTTCGTGAAGCGTTGTTTATCATCAGTCATAAAGCAACACGCATACTCCGGATGGTTAAACAGAGACGACTAATCTAAAATTTTAGTTCTCGTGCATGCGTGCATGCTGGAAGTTTGCAGCCTCTTTTGGCTTCTCTTTTCGACATTGAACAGCTTAAGGTAAGATGGAATGAAATATGAATTAATCTTCTAACCCGCCTTCTCCCTTTCACTCTCTTCGCTATTTTCTACAAAAATGGAGGAACTTTTCTCATTTGAGTATAAACTTTGCCTCTACTAGCTGAGACTCTAAGAGTGAACCTTCAATTAGGCCTTTCATAAATGTTCTGAGTAGTGCAGTAAAATTGTTTGAACTGAAATGAAAATAGAATGTGTTGATTTCGCTTCCTAATGAGTCCTTTCGTTGGAATACGGGGTAAAATATACGAAAAGTATATTTTTAAAATACTAAAAGGTCAATCACTTGATAGAATTTTTACTCCTAAAATATTCACGAATGTCTCCCATAATACTCAAACTCAATAGATTGATTTTTAAAAGTCAAGCTTAAAAAGGAGTGTTTTGTGAAATAATCATCCTCTCCAAATCAGCCAATTTTTGTAATAAGAAAACCTTTTGAAATATTTATATTGCAGGCCTTGACCACAGGTGGGGTCTTTCAACCATAGAAGCGCCTATAATGAAGATCCAAAATAGTTTTCGTTTTGAAATAAACTTAAGGCTATGAAATTTCGTGACTAAAATTATCATGAATCTAAGTACATCAACTCCTGTCAATGTATTACGCATCTCGTTATTGAGCCAAATCATAACTAAGAGATTTTTTCTTCTCAAAAACCATACGCAAAAGTGTATATTTTTTTCACATCACAATCGTTGAAATAAATAATAATCGCTCTCTCTTTGTGAGGTGTATAAAGCTGCGTAAAGAACGTTATCAAAGGGAGAAAACTATTGTACAATATTAGGGAAAATGAGTTTAGTCCCCTTATCTGTCTTCGCTAGGGCTAGGGATCAGCTCTCCTTAATTTTGCTTCTGTCTTTTGGTCATATTGTGATTTGAATAAAAATGTTGGGTCTCACTGTATGTAGTTACATCAGCTATGTTTTTTAAAACTCATTTCTCTCTTGCATTTTATTTCTATTTAATTTTTTTTTTTAATTTGACTGTGAACTGATAAGACTTTTTTGTCTGGATTTCCACTCTGGAAATTCATCATATAAGTTTGAAGCGATCCTGAGTCGCAGTCAATAAATTCAAGTGACAATAACCCTTTCCCTGTTAAATACGATGTCCCTGGTAAATATATCAATGATATCACTAACCCTTGTTTTCTGGAGATAATCGGCGACGTGGCTTCATCGTTAAATCTGCAGTTGCTGCCCTTTACTTCCAGAGCGCAGCGAGTCTTGGAATTAATCATTGACTGTTTCGTGGATACTGTTTAGTGTAATGCTGGCTAAAATATTTCTCTGTACAAATTATTATTCTTATTAAAAGTTTTATTTTATAGGCCGGCTATTTTGCGTATTCTTTCGTAGATAAAAACATTGTCATATGCAATAGTTCTTTCTCTCTCACTTCAAAAATACAAGCAAATAGTGGAACGATAGCCTCTATAAGGGAAACAACTATGAAATGTTAGTCAGAGTGCTTAGTTGCTATGTTCCCTCCCTTGCAACATAAAAAATGGTTGGAACGCGAGCTGACGAATAAGAACAAAGAAAGTTCTGTATCACAAACCTGCTATTTCTTTGTATGAATGAATGAAAACGGAAAACGTTGGCGGATGGTGAGTCTTTTGTGTATGAGTGCGTGCTTGTGAGTGTCTCATTAAGGCCGTTTTTTCTTTGATGTAACGGCGTCACTGACAGTGTCCACTCGAGTAACCTAGCAGCGTCAGCGACTAAAGTCTAGATATAGCCCCCTTCCATGCACACCCAGTGAAACACTTGATAGTTGACATGAGTTTTTTATTGCCGTGAAGGGAACTGCTTCATCAATCGTTCAAGTGCCATGTTATCCACAAAATATCAGGTCTGCGATACATGTGTAAATAAGACAGACAGACAGACAGGTCTGTAGGCAGGTAGGTACACACCTTCGCAGTCACGCGCACATGAAAGCAATTAGTTATACGGGGTCAGTAACACTCAACTCTAATCTAGAGCGATCTACATTCCATTTCTAGACCACGGCGGGACTTCACCTCGAGCCTGTAATCCTCCATTAATACGGCGCAAGCTAATAACCTCTGACCTCTGCCACCCATGGACACACGACAACTAGGAGCCCATAGGGCCAGCTGAGTCCGAGGTTATAGGCTTGACCGGACTGTATGTAGCTTACAGACTGGATAAGAATTCCAACCCTCATCTTCAACCATTCTGCTGACTAAATTCCACTTCTAGGGCAGAAGCCGAGCGGTACCTACATTTCTTCTTTGTAGAAGCTGCACAAACAGTTGTCAGAATCTCTAATTAATGCTCTTACAAAAAAAAAAAAAAAAACAAAAACAAAAACAAAAACAAAAACCAACCGGTCACACAGCAGTTGTGGCTGACAGCTTGGCCACTTAACTGCAGTTAGGTAATCTTTGACAACTAAAACTGTATGTACAACACTACTATGCAAAAAAGAAACTCGCTGAACCACAAACTAGTCACAGATACGACTTGACCCTAACAGGCGAATGAATGATGCTTTGCCAAGGCTTCCAAGGGCACATAAGTCTTCATGAAGATTCCTTCTGAAAACTCCTTAGTCTCAACTTTTCACAGTATCCAAAAATGTGCGCAACACACGCAAGCACTCGTGAAGGTAACTGCTTTTGCGACATAACATTGTCTAGGCAATTTCAACACAACTATCATTAGATTATCACCGCCACCACCACCAACACCACCAGCAACAACAACAATAACGACTAAACGCTCATTTTACTCTTGTGGACTGGTCCGTGAATGTCTTCCTTGCGGAATATTAACATACAATATCATTTCCATGTGTATAGTTCCAAAGTCTTCGTGTTACCAGCACAGCGCATCTACGTTAGAAAAAGCAGCACATTTATTTTTTGGCACAAATGTTTGCAATGCGTCAGTGGATATGATATGGTAAGACATTTTAAAACCCAAAAAAATGCTGAGTTCTGAAAGTGTTAGGAAAGCCGGATTGCTGGAGGCGGCAGCAAGATGCAAAGGACCGTTCTCTCCAGTAAAATGCAGCAAGGAGGAATTGGACATGCCTCAAAGAATCCGTCTTTCGATTGGCAACCAAGCGGTCAGTTTTAGGAGGTAAATAAAAGAACGTTGATTAGCTACAAAAACATTTCAAGAAGTGTGTAAATAAACATTAAAATATTATCTACAACAGTGACACAATGGGTCAATAATAGAGCTAGTAAATAATACAAGTGATTAAATGATCACTAAATATGCACAAATAAAATGTTTTTAACAGTCAATACAAACAGTTTGACTATATTTTTCTTATCCACTTGTGTACAAAACTGAGGGGAGTAAACACCACACCGTATCAGTGCCTTAGTTTTTATAATCCTGCATACAGGTCGAAGGTTCTCATAAGGTTTGGAGACACAAAGGCCACACACACTAAGAAACTTTGCAGCATTGAAAGTGATTGTCCTTAAGTGACAAAGCATCCTTTTGCGTTGTTGTTTGTTGTTGTTTTTTTGCATATGTATCTGTTTCGAGCCCCCTAGTGACTATACACGTACAGTCCACACAGGTTCCCTTAATCAAGACCAGTCACCGATCTCTCTCTCTCATTCTCTATCGCTCTCTCGACTGTGAATTTGTTTGTGCAACGATACGTTCTCAGATTTCCTGAGATGTCATCGCGTGGTGAACGAAAATTTCTACCCCAGTCCCCATCGTACAAGACTCTTTTGATTGGTCCAACCTTATAACATTAGGAGTTTGGAGAGCTTACCAAGTTTAGAACACTGGTTGGTATGAGTTATGTTGAAGCAAACACTAACTCGGTTCTGAACATGGACAAATTTGGCGAGAACAATTTTCAGACCACCCAACAAAAAACAATCCTGACAGCAAGATATTTGTAGCATTATGTCTCGAAGCATTTTTAAAACAGGAGGAACAACTGCCTGCACGGATTCCCTAAAAAAAAAAAAAGCCCTCATCCGGGAAAGAAATCCGATTTCTCCAGTCAAGGCAACATATTGTGACATCACTCGCTTTGAGTGTAGACACAGCTGTTTTGACATGTCGTCTATCTGTGGATATCACACGCCCTGTGACATGCGTGTAGACACGCTATTTTTAGCATCGGCAGCCATGCTGAAATCGCGATGTAAGTCTTGTGACGTCGTTTTTGGCACTTAATGGTGTCAGCAACCAGGTAACGGGTTTTAGCATTCGATAGTAAAACAGACATGACAGCTGGGTAGCTTGCCGCAGTAGAGTTGTGACAGCTACCTAGCACGCGCCCAGAAATACTGTGACAGTTGGCCAGCACACCGCAGGGACAGTCGTGACAGGTAGATGAATCTTCTTAGTACGGAATGTTTCAGGTCAGCTGACGACACATAACGAGAAGCTGAGACAGACACACATAACGACAGTAGACCTAGAGAATCCTCGCTGCCACCTTGGCCAGTCACCGTCTGGGGCCCACCTGCGGCCCGAGGGCAGCGGGCCATGAAGAGAGCGGAGGACCGCGAGGAGACTGGGATGAGGAGAGCGCAACGCGAACCGCTGCCTCCACCAGCAGCACGAGGACGAGGAGGCCGCAGGGGCGAGCACTCTCAGCTCCGGAACTCAGGCCGCTAGAGGGCGTGGGCTGCGTGTTGCTCATGGGAGGTCCCTGCGAGTTGATGTTGACACTTCGGGGGTCGTTCTTGATGGCTGGGAGGAGGTACTTGGGATCGGTGGACTTGGTCACTGCCTCCAGGGTTGCCGTCAACTGCATCTCCTGGTCGGGTTTGCAAGTTTTGAGCGTCCCCCTAAAATGAGTTCATCATCATTATCATCATCAATCATTCATCAATCATTGTCATCAATTAAATCTCTTGTCATTCCCTTGTCTCATCCCACTTCAAGTTTTACTACGCAGCAGACTAGAGTCAGATACCAACGGAAAAAAGAATCGGGTGCAGGTGTTGCAGGAACGGTAACGTACTGTCGTCCAGATGCAGGGTGGCCTTGGCTTGCCGCGTGATGCCGATCTCCATCTCGGTGAGGCGTGAGCACTGGGTGGTAGGCATGCGGTACAGCACGCGGTACGGCCAGCGCAGTCCAGTCAAGTCGCTTGAGATAATCTGCCACAGTAGAGTAAAGTTATGAGATTTGAAAAAAAATTTGGTTGCGTAGAAAGATAAGCAGGTGCTGTGAACCCTGTAGTCTGGAAGCTCACTTTACGCTCTACTTGCTGGAGGCTCCACCCAGCTGCCGGCCACGCACCAGACATGGCGCTGACGTCATGCAGTCTAACCCAATAAACTCCCCTGATCACTATCCCTGATGTAGACTGACAAAAACAAAGATGTGAGATGCCTGCAGCGAGTGCATGGAGCTAATAAAACATCAGGCCTTCGTCAGTGTGTGTGTAGTGTGTGTTGGGTGAGCGCGCACGCGTTTGTTCGAATGTATGTGGCCTGTGATGTTCTGATGATGAGCATGTGTGCACGCTATATACACGTCCTCTTATTACATCATTACAGCGAAAACCTATTAAAACTTTGCTTTCGAGAAGCT
Organism: Pomacea canaliculata; assembly: GCF_003073045.1. Classification (NCBI taxonomy): domain Eukaryota; kingdom Metazoa; phylum Mollusca; class Gastropoda; order Architaenioglossa; family Ampullariidae; genus Pomacea; species Pomacea canaliculata. Next base: position 29,532,774 of record NC_037592.1, read on the forward strand.
ATAAATTCGTCTCTCTTTTCTTCTTTCATTCTCGATGCATCTAAATGGCATCCATCTGGACTACGTGAAAGCATGAGCTTCCTGTATGATGCATTTATTTCTTCTTGAAGGGAGGAACACTCACCCAGCAGTTGAATTCGCTCCGGCCGTCCATGCTGCGGGTGAGGAGTAGCTGCTCGGGCTTGATGTCGTCCGTCTGGATGAAGGACAGGCACTGGAACTCTGTACCAACAGCAACGACCAGCACGTTAGCCACGCCCCCTTGTTGGTCATTGCCTGCCTTAATTAATGCGACGACATGAACGGGCCTCTGATGTCGACGCAGTCATCGATGGCGATGGTTAATATCATCGTCGATCGCACGACTAATCCTATACAGGACGTGCTGTGTCAAAGCGCGGGGGGGTTGGGGGAAGGGGAAATGATTGTGAAGGAAGAATAAGCACGACACGGAGGAGCTAATTTAGTTGCTGCACTCAAAGGCGATTGAACGATGCACAACAGTAGCAAAACCTAAGCTGATTTCATAGAAACCAGTCGTAGTGCATTCATCCTTTACACTCTTTCTTTGTGTGTGTCTGTGTGCGCGTTTGTGCGTGTGCACGCCTGTACATAAGGACTTTGTGTCAGTGTGGCATGGATACAAATACTGGTTTGTGGCTCTGTGCTTAGTGTTTTGTTCTGTTAAATTAAAAGAAACAATAAGTAATGATAATTTCCTTAAATCAACAAAGGAGGATTTGAAGAAATAGTCTTGGGTTGCCTACCCTCAAAGAAAACCCACATAAAACATAGTTTTGAGAAAACAACCATTTCATTACAGGTTCACACCCCGTTCATACGCAAAACACATCCAGCACAGCAGCAATACATGTCCCAACCACCAGGCACCAACCTGCAAATAGAAATGAATTATAAACCCATAACGTATTTTCTGCAAAACAAAAAAAGCGAAAAAACCAACAAAAATTATATCCCAAAATATTGATGGGATACCAAGGGAAAAAAGTGACCGACCTTGCGGGAAAATGAGCGTGGCGCACGTGTTGGAGCGGAAGACGATAGTGCCACGGGTAGTGCACGTCTCGGGGTCCCAGTCACCCACCTCCCCCTCACACACCTCCCCGGAGAAGGTGCCGTTGAAGGGGATGATGGCGTTGAGTCCACAGTAGGACGGCCACAGGTCCTTGGCCACTGACGTCATGCATGGGAAAGAAGGCGAAGGTTAAGCCCGCGGTGTTGAGTGAGTAAAGTGCAGCAGTTAATTATGTTTCTCCCCTTTAAGTATGCAGTTTGTAGTTAATGAACACGCTTTGATTTACTCATTATCCGGAAGTTGGACATTTGCATGAGGAATTCAAAGTTTGATAGAAACGACATCAAGTTTAACGCATTGCTGGTTCGTGATGATGTTCCCCAACCTTGAAGGCAGTGTAGTATAAAATGTTCAGAACATTATTGTAAATGGGAAGATGAAATGTTGTTTTGGTGGCTGAAATATATTGTTAGAAACGCTATACCACTCTAAATATGACCCTGATACTTCCACCTAGAAATGTTTGATGTAAGAGCATGGACACTTCCAAGCGAGGTGAGGCATGAGTAAAACATTAATCAGATTTTCTAATATGAAACAGATACAAGCTAGACACATTGTAGTAAGTGTGCTTTGTGAAATGCTACAACGTTATGCATTATTATGTCTCAGTCTTACAGTACATGCGTAATAAGTATACATTCATATAAATGTTATAATTAAGAAGAAGACAATACAAGAGACAGAGAGAGAGATGAGAGAGTGGTACATCGTGGAAGTATGGCTGACTTGATTCCTAAAACTTACATATAAGGTTCTTGAAGTAAAAGCTTCGGTAGGTGTCCATGAGAGGGTAGCTGTCCTCTCGAACGCACATAGTCTATCAGCCTCCAGATCCTCTCGGTAGCTGTGTCCTGGTCAAACAAACACGCACGCACGCATGCACATAGAGAAAGTCAGCTGTGCGCAGATAATGCACGCGTTACACTAGTAGGTAAGATATACAATGTATCGGCAGGACGCCTTGTCTTCCGTGTTCTCTGTGGCAAACTATTTGAGATGAGACTCACACCTTCGTGTTCTAGTAACATGATAACATAATGGTTTGTAATGCGAACGCATTTGCAACAATATGTCTCTGTATATAATATATACAGCTACGTGTAAAGAGAACAAACATATATATATATATTCAGGTTGCTGCTACAAAGAACACACTATCGGTAAGCCTAGATTTAACGTGTGTGTAGTTACAAACTCTTTTCCTATTCACTCCCTGTGGAGCATTACAATTACACAACTCTAGCCTAGTTCTTATTTAGTTGTACATAATTCCACAGGCACTGGAAAAGACTAGCAATGAGCCAGCACTGTGCTTTGCAAATTAACTAATAATAATAATTTGTTGTTGTTGTTGTTGTTGTTGTTGTTGTTGTTGTTGTTGTTGTTGTTGTTGTAAGAAGAGTAAGAGATACTAAAATGGCCAGAGGCTGATGATGTCAGGGGTACAGTTTACAACAGACTTACCGACGCGGTACTGAAGAACATTGTTGTTGCGTCGCTTGAACTGGAAGCATGTGTATCGCGGGGAACTGCAGCAGACACGTGATAAATAACCATACACAAATACTTGTACAAATAAATATACATACATTCTAAACTACTTACCCAATCGGAAACATGCTTTATTGCTTGGAATGGCTGTTATTATTATCAGAAAAAAAAGCATGCATTGTACGCAAGAGTTGTCAACTTTGGAAATCTGAGTGTTTCGCCTGTTGTACCAAGTTCAGGTGTAGACCATTCATTTCATGATTTATACTCTGCTGGATGAAAGAAAAATAATAATAAAAAAACAAGAAAAGGTTTGAAACATCTTTGGAGACGAATGACGAGTCATCTCGGTGGATGAAATAAATACAAATCCTTCTCGCGTTGTGCAAGAAGACAGCACAGAAGCTCTAAACATTTTCAGAGGAATATTACCTAATTTCGATTTATAATTTTTAAAGACTCATTACATTATGTCTTCTGATAATTATTTTTTAATGTCTTTGTGAGAATGCAAGTGAGCGCCAACACTTACCAGCCGTTCCTGAACTTTGACAGCGTAGTGTACAGGTAGTCCGTTTCACTGAGGGTCTTCCAGCACCGGAAGTTCCCCAGAAGAGAGAAGGTCAGGCTGTCTCGGTCGACCTTCACCTCCTCTTTTCTGTCGGCCTCGTAGAGCACCCAGTCGCCGTAGAGACGCAGGTCAAACCAGCATCGTGACCTCGAACTCTCCTCGTACTCCTTGTCACCTGGGAATGGAAGAAAGACTGTCAGATCGATTGTGACATTAATGACGAAGTCCTTGGTGACCTCCTCCCTCTCTTGTAGGCATTGGTGTGTGGGTTTTAAGTACAGTGCCACCTCGCTATCTCGCAACCCTCTGTCACAACTGGTGGGCGAGAGGCGGAGCAGGACTCACAAAGGGTTATGATCCATAACAATGGTTACTCTTGGGGAAATCTGTTCTGCCACAAATTGGGTAGGGGATGGCGAGATACCCAGTTATATATATATAAGGTATCTCCTGCTTTGTGCCTTTACTCGCTGCTTCGTTTCAGTGATTCAAATCTGTGAGGATATGTATGTAGAGTATAGCTGTGTTCAGTAACAACACCCGAAGTACATCTTTAGATGGTCAAGCACTTACAACCGTTGCCATTACAGGACTGACAGTGGGTGGTACTCCGGTTTCCTCCTCCCTTTGTTTGTGTGTGCACGTGCATGTTTGTTACAAAAGAGGGGGGGGGTCATGCTCACAAGTCAAGGAGGATCAAGAGACCGTTGTGTGACGTCTAGTATAACATACGCCTGAGTATATATATATAAAGGCCATTGGGCATGGGTAAGACAGCAAATAGACTACTTAATCTTATTATTCCGTATTATTTTGTAGTTGTTCTGTAAAAAAATCACCGAACGCCTCTGCAGTAATTTTAAAAAACAAAAAGACAGCTTTGAAAAGACTTTTCCCAAAGACTTTTCTTAGAAGCCAGAGGACTTTATGTAGAACATGTCTAATATAAATGTTAAAAAAAAAAAAGTCAAAAAATGGGAGCCGTCAGTTTTTTTAAATTTAGCCATGACATTATTAACGTTCGTTGGCAACTATCATCCCTGTTAATGCATTTTCGAAAGAGAAATACAAAAAAAAAAAAAAAAGAGAAAAAAATACAGTCGGATAAATAAAACGGAAATAACGTAAGAAACAAACGTAAATAGGTCAAGAACTATTGGGGTACGGGAAGAGGAGAGACAACAGAAGAATGACAATGGAAAAAGATGGGACTCTGGAAACCTTGAACTGGACAAGAAATGCACGAAAGCCTTCCTCATCCTCCGCAAACTCTCACTGCATTAAAAATATTTTGACAGGAATCGTAAAACTGTAAAACTTCTTGGTGTCACCAAATTTAGGCTTTTCGTTTTTTCGTAAAAGACGTTTTCCAACAAAAAAAGCCAATGGATTAACAATAAGAGTTGTTACCAAGGAGCTGCATTGTGATAAATGACTACTTGAGAATGACAGATGGATCCCAACGACAGTTTGGCAGTTGGCATGAATGATTGGCTTCAGGTCAACAGAGCAGCTGGGTTGACGAAAGGCCTGTAGTTTACTTATGTCTCGAAAATGTTTGTGAATACGAGTATCATGATTAAAAAAGCCTTTGCCAGTAAAAAATATTCTTCTCGAGGCCACAGTCAATGGTAGCATATGATAATTGCAAATCCAAGGCAATGTAGATTTTTTTTGTGTGCACGGCGGTCGAGGAGATGGTTATTGGCTCAGAGGTTTGGAAATAGCATTGGACACTAAGTTCATCCACGCCCTCTCAGACATTTAAACCCCTTTATACATTCTAGCTGAATGAAGTTCAATAAAATCTTTAAAAGGATTTTAACCTTTTTTATGCAAAGAAGTTAAAGGAAGTGACTCCCTATGACAGTTAAGGGGACAGGGAAGAAGCAAGACGGGTGGCGCTGGTAGGGCAAAGAAGATCTGCAGGTCCCCGGATCGTGCGATGTGGACGTGTCTGAGGGTTCAGTCAGGGATCCATTGTCTTGCCGACCGCATCCTGCTTCACCGCATCAACTACAGAAACAGCTGCTGCTGCCTTCCGAGTGTCACGGACCTGGTCTCCGGGTCTAGGCGCTGCGCCATCGGGACTCCCCTGCGCCATCGTCGATATGGATGACGACGACCTCTGCCTTGAACACGCTCACCACAGCAAGTCAACTTTGTTCGACAAACACCGGCCTGCCGCGCTCTCCTGTCTGCCAGCACGCAGGACATCTCCTCCCCTCCACCCCATCTTGCCCTGGGTGGGTTGGCGAGAGCGGCTACGTAAGGGAAGGGGATGCTGGATGGAGGATGGACAGGAGGGGACCCGTGATTACCTAAATGGAACGTAATTAATCAACTTCTCTGATTGCTGCTTCTGTCGGCGCCCGCGCCGGCCTGGGAGGAGGCGAGAGAGGCAGTCACGTAGGCTGTATCCTCGGACACAATGGACCAGATTCTCCCTTGATCTGACGGCCGCCGGCTGCGCGCCTCGCACGTGCATTTCGTGTTCTCCGGCCAGAGCTCACGTGCTTTCGGAGCTCACGCGCTCGGAGCAGGGGGCAGTAATGAAGTGAGGACGAGAGTAATGGACCAAAGGGGGCAGCGTCTCAGCACCGTTGATCCTGCTGCTCGACTCTGAGCCCCTCCTACCTCCTCCACTGTTCTCTACTTCCGGTTGCCAGATCCTCAGCCGCACCAGTGGTTCGGCCCACGTAGTTACCTCCCCTTCGTGCTCCGCGTGACTGGCAGGATTCCTGGAGATTTGGGAGGACAGCCGCAACTACGGGGAAAGCGCGGAAACACAGAAGTATGCGTTTCCTGCCGTGCTTTCCATCTGGTTCCTGTTTACTTTTGTCTCCGACAGGTTCCAGGACAGGTCCTTGATAACAGCTAGACACCCGGCTTAACCCTTCTTCCCCCCTTTTCTGTCGTCCATTTTGGAAACAATCAACGAAAAACTATACTTCATGAAAGTCGTTTAAAAAAAAAAATTGTTGGCAGCCTCCATCAGTGCAAACTTCGCTTCGCAGTGCCTGTCCATTGAAACGTTTTGCCAAAACCTCTCTCTCCTCCACCCATCCTCTAACACACCAACTCTCCCCCCACGCCTTTTACTGCCCATCTCTTGCAAATGGCAAATGGATGTTAGATTTTTGCGAGACATCAATTTCCTCCAGAACAAGTCTACTATTATTATGGGCACGTGCTTTTGGCGATGTCTAGAGCCTTTTTGCTGTCTGCGGGCTCTCTTTGAAAGTCATTCGTCCAGGTCGATAGTTCAATAAGCCTGCGCATTCTGTCAAAGCTAGGGAGAGCTTATTTTACACACCTGCGCGGAGCCCAGGGGCTCCTGCTCCATGACTGAAGACGCCACCAATACTTAAACCCAGACAGAAAGATGTGCGGTGCAGGTGGGACAACCTAAGCCATGGACGCCGTCCAAACTTCCAGAGGACGTCCAGAACATAAATTTCAGTGAGCGCTGGCGGTGCAGATGCAACCATCTCAAAATCATCCCATCCAGTCAAGTCATGGAAGTGAGACAAATGCATTCAATACATTTTCTGATGAACAAATCTGGGATGGAGGATGAAAAGCAAGTATGGATAAACAAACTGGTTTTAGTCAGTGGGACGTAGTCGTGGTAGAAACTAACACAACAACAACAACAATCATAAATAAAAAAGAAAGGATGGAAATTATTTGTTACCAGATAATGGCAAGTCATAATTATTTTGGATTGCTAAACCCTTTTCCTGCATATTAGTGTTTAAAATGAATACTATCTCTTTATTATTACTTTTACTTTTTCATTTTTTTTAGCTGTCAGTTATCTCTCGCTCATGGTGGTCCCTGACGGTTAGCGCCTGTCTCAAATACAATGAGGGATGGGCACGCACAAACTATCCAAGCTTATGGAGTATTTGATTTGAAAAATACTTTTGAAAAACAAGTATGTTTTTAATGTATTTCAAAGTTATGGTAATGTTTGCTTCTAGATGATGGACAGAAGACATAAAAGTTACTGCTCTAGGCAAAAGAATGAACGCTGACAAAGACGTTCAGCCAAAGTGTCTGTAAATGTTGCTTTAATACGACCAAACGGCCGATTTCAGAAAAAACACCATCCCCCAAGATGATATCTGGTTTATAATCAAATCTGCGTGAAATAGGCAGCGTTTTCTACGTTTATTTATTTATTTTTTAGCTTCTCAATTGCTTATGCATAGTTGAACATCCAGAGAGTGGAGAAGATTCAATGGGCTTAGACAAGAGAAAAAACTATGAAGTTTTTTTTTTCTTTGTTGCTTTCACACTGAGATACGATCTGATAGAACTGATATGACAGCTAGCTGCAAAAGTTGAAGAACATTCGAGAAATGTGATTATGAAGAGATGTGCGCCTGCGTGAGCGTTTCATAATACTAGTATACCATCATCAACGGCTGCTCAACCCACGTCCTTGTCGCTCTAGTTCCACTCATATTTGACTGAATACATGCTTATTGCAGAGATAATCAGAGTGGAAAAGTATGTTTCTGAAATTTTTAAGAGACCCATATCATCGTGTCATCAATATATCTGTGAAAAACTAAAATAAAAAACGAGAAATGTAAACCCGGTTACAAATCTTTAAAAAGTTACAGTCGTGCGATACAAGCATTAAAATATGCAATAAAAAGTAATATTCCCAGGTTACCTGCTCTAATTTTGAGCCAAAGAGAATCCTGGAAGTGTATCGGGCATGACACGTCATCACAGAGAACCAATGATAATACCTTGAAGAGAATACATTCTCTGCGTGTGTCTTGCATGTGTTTCATAAGCGTGACAGAAAAACACTTTGGTCTGGAGGACTACTCATCGTTGATGAGATTCACCAGCATCAACTCTACTCACTCTGTACCCACACAGCACCGCGCGGTTGGCCTGGGTTTCACGGTAATATTGCGAGAAATCACGTGAACAGAGCTTGTGTAGCTTCCCTGATACTGATGAACATCATCTGGACGTCCATCGCCTCAAATTTCTCCTCCCACCCCGCCTGCCTCAACGCAGATATCTCAATATTGTAGACTCAGGGGTGTCAGTGAATACATCGGTCGTACTAAGACAAGGCAAAATATTAGGTAAAGATGCAATAATTTGATAGCAGTGTACTTGAAAGAGCCGGTATCTAGGAATCCATTGAATTCTTGATGACTCCAAAGAGGAAGCCAATTTTAGTAGGGAGAAATACGAAATTCGACATTTGACTAAATTACGCAATCCCTGAAAAATTTAATATGATATATAATTATATTTGACGAAAATCTGAATTATATTTTCCTGAAGTGGGATAATGTTCCAGATTCGATTCTGAAATAATGGACGATGAGAGGGTAATGTCTATGATAAGACCCAAGATGGAAATTCTCTCCCCATAGTAGAATCCCCGGGAATCAGTCATTTGTAAGGTATGGCAAATGACATAATACTTTCATAGAAATCCCAATCCTGACGCCAATATCAAAAATAAAATTTCAAGGTATGTAATTCTGCATAAAAATTATTCCAGTTTATGATGCGGTAGTTTGTTCCCTACATTCTTGACTTGAAAATGTTCAAAATAATTTAACTCACACCCTTTTAAAACTAGCCTTGCAATATGTCAGTATGTATGAAGTTTTCAGTTCAGTGTATTCGGTGCCAGAGTAATATCTTGCTTTCAGTACAACGCACCCACACGATGATGTAGTTAGCACAAGCCCCACACGTCTCCACATTTTTCCTTTTCTTTCTTTCGTTTTCTTTTTGTCTGGCACACAAGCGGATGACTGACGTGTATGAAAACGCAGACGGCCAAAAAAATATATAATCGATCCTTTCACGCCGTCCCTCTTGTCCAACGTCTTCCTGCAGCGCAATGAGGGTAAGTAAGCAACACACACACACACACACAGAAAAGAGAGAATGACCGTCAGATTGACAGGTTCGTCATCACTTCTGCCAGTCTCTCCTGTCCTGAAGCCGTTCAAGACCCTCATTCATCGTTCTGCTCGTACGCCTCACTCTCACGCCTGTCTCTGTTCCATATTTTTCTTTCTTTTTCTTTCTTTCCCGTCGACGCTTCCACAACCAAGTCAACCACAATGTTTAGACTCTCGCGGGTGATGCTCTTACCACAGAGGTTGCAGGAGCGGGGGCAATGCTTGGCCAACGCCTCGTGCTTGCTGCACCCTCCATCCTTCAAAACCTCGCTGCACCGCACCATGTTTTCGTCTTCGCACGAGAACAAATCTGGACATAAGAAAACACATCGAACTGAGTTATAATTTTACACGCCTCTTATTTCTCTCTCTCACACACACACACTGCCCTTTGTACATCAAAGTTAACATTATCCATTATCCTCCTTCTTCTGTACAAAAAAGTCTATTTGCTAACGGCTATTTTTACCAATTGAATGCCATAGTCTGTACAGTCTGGCTAAGGATTTTTCGCGAGAAAGTAGGAAAAGGTCATCGGCACACATGTGTCAGTTGCAGTTTACAAAGGGTTAATAAATCAGCGCCGTCACTGTAGCCTAATCAACAAGGAGCCAAAGGATGCTGTACCTTTTCTGCGCATGCGCAGTTCGTAGTACTCAATACCCAGTGGAGGCTTCCCATCATGCTCCGTGGGGCAGATGACGCTGAAGTAAACCAAGGTAGAAAACTCTCCGTTCTGATACTTCGGAAACCGCTGTTGCAGAGGTTGGAAAAAAAAGAAAGCTTTTTTTACTTTCTGGTCCTTTTTTTCATTTTATGGTAAATTCGTTTTAACATTATCTTCTTTTTTTTAATTAAAAATATTTTACGTTAATCTTGCATAGACATTAACTGTAACTAAGGACGTGGGTGATGGCAGAATGATTCAGTTTCCACTGACATGATTGTTGGCAATCAAATACTGATGGCGTAAAGGATTCATCCACTCCCTCAATTTAATGACATATTTCTCTACCCTTTTCCTGACAGACAGAAAAACCATCGATGTTTATTCGACGACATTCGGCTGTTGTCGAATCTGCTATCAAGATGGCTGTAACACAAGTTCCACCTACAGTAATGCTTTACTAAGGGATCTGGTCTGGGACGGTGCAAAGTTTGCTGCAGCTCCATCACAAAGGGAGGCACAGTCGTCAGCCAGGACAGTGTATAATAAATCTGTCTCGACCAGACTCTGGGTCCTTGCTGGCGAAAGAAACCCCTCTGCCAGACGCACAAAAACCGGTGGGAAATCTCAACTGTACTCAATAATTCCTTCAACCCACTCCTTCATTCTCATACCAGCGTGCAGCGCGGTCTCCAGGTACCGTCATGATTAATCATCAAAGTGACAAACAAAAGGAAACTACTAGTTTGGAAGGTACTTCCGGTAGAAAGTAAAGGACCAAGATTCTGTATCAGAAGTATCGGCACACGTCCTAACTTCTTGGCTCTTGTCTTCGTCCGATAGTAGGAGCTTGATACTTCTGTAACGTAGTTTTAGCTAGTTTTGAACTAAGAATCTATCTTCAGTGTAGACATTTGCTTGTGTTGGATACAATCACATAAAATAACTTTAAAAGGGAGCATTCTTTAATCAACAGGCATGATCTGACATTCAGTATTCATAACTGTGACGTGGTCACTATCTTTAAATACTTAGCATTCGTCCCATCTTGCTCAAGTACTTACGGGTTGAGGCAGGCATTAGTAAAGTATATTACGTGTACTTTACGTTTGAAATACGTTTACTAAAAGTGAGCATGTGTATATTTCAGGTTAACTTGAAATCAGCATAAGACATTCGTTCCAAATACGTGGATTCAAAGTAAAAATATATGTATCTCACGTTGAAAATATATGTACTCAACGTGGAAAGGAAGATAAATACTTTTAGAAATGTCTATTCTAAGAGTACCAAGCACACACATATATATATATAAATATTATTTTTATTAGGTGTTCAAAGGAAGCAGCCGAATCCATCTGTTTAATGAAATGATTTGGTCCATCCAGAAAGACGGATGCTGTTTTGGTCTCGGTAAATATCAACGTGAAGCTCTTGTCAGATAATTATGATGGATTATTTCAGTGAAAAATGCAAACGATTCTCCTCGCGCTCTGTTCCGAAAAAAGAAATGTCAGATATTAGTTTGACGTCACTACTGTGTCAACCAATGAATCAGCAGGCGTCATGGCGACCTCTGGAGGGACTGCTTTCACAGGGTTCGAAAACATTGAGCAAGGTTCAGCCTGTCTGCAAAAGATGTCTTCTGCTTCCGATCGGGAGATGTGCCTTGCAACTACCCGGCATCGTGGGTACAAAAATCGGCGCGTGCGCAGAAGATGTGATTCGATTTCGAATGTGAACTCGCGTTTCTGCAGCATGTTAAAGACACTGATGGTGTTGAACACACACACACACACACACACACACAGAAGCACACAAACACACAGAGTCACTCTCACGTTCTTACTACAAAGCACAAACAATGGCATAGAAGCTGTTCAAACATACATAATTTCTGGGCCCAAAACAAATATTAGTACACACACTACTCAGAGAGCTATATGTCAAGGTTGACTAAATAGCACGGAAGAAAAATAGATCATCATGTGAACACCTGAAATATGGTAAATGTATGAGATATATATATAGATTAAAAAAACTAACGTTAATACAACCAGTTAAAACCGTTCCGGTGCTCACACTAGTTAAAAAAAATGTCTTTTAACTATGAATAAGCATATTTTTGTGAAGTACAATGTTAATGATTGCTAGAATACAGCGTGAGGAAAAAAAAGCAAAAGAAAAAAAAAAGAAAAAAAAAAGGAGACGACTGCTCAATATTTAAAGACTGCTATCACGCAAGAGTACCTCCCGGAACTGGTCCACTACACCACAGTACTTTCCCAGATAACATCTCTCACACAGGTGCACCGGCCGTTCGCGAGGAATCAAATTTTGCTATCACCTTTGAAAAAAACTTTCTTGGTGTGTCACAACATGGGGTGACAGACACGATAGCTTTCTGAAATTTCTGTTCGATATTTTTTTTTGAAGCGGGAAATAACGATACTCGATTATCTTTGTTCGTTGTAGTCGGTGTAGTCTTTTCTGGAATATATGTTGGTAGTTTTCATACATATCTTCGTGCACTGCTTTTGGCATAACATCTAAGTTCAACTTAGCAGAGCGAGCTTCTTAAGGCCAACAAGTTGATTAACCTCTTGTCATCATCATTATCATCTATGACATCGTTAATCACTTAGTCTTAAAAGCCGCAATAATGATCTTACCGCCAGTTCTATAACTCCTTTAACTAACAACCAATTCACAGAAAGTCTCCATCCAAAAAAAATGGCGCTTTCCATTAAACTTAAAAGCGGGATAGACTGATTCAAAGGTCACCTGTACTTACCATCAGTCTGACCCACTAACATATGAGACAAGAGAACACTTACTAAGCAAAATCGGGGACTGTTGGCATCCGCTGCTACTAGGAAGATGTAGTCACCTTCGTCCCAGCCAGCCCAGCAGCTCAGACTCTTGACTGTGGAAAGGAAAAAAAAAAAAGAAACATTAGAGGAAGCAGACGCCGATGGTTCCGTCAAGGTAATGCCATCCCATAATTTTCTGCAATTCATCAACGTGGGCAGACACATGCTCACGTCTGGAGCACGGCACGACGAGGCTGTCACTACCACGAGGGATGTCTGAATGTAAAAAGGTCAGAGAAAAGAGAATACAAAATACAGCTTGCAGTAAAAGTTAATGAAGAAGGAAAAGAAAAACACACCCTAGAAACGGATATGAAAAAAGAGACGAAAATACAAGGAAGGGGAAAAAATATCAGCGAAAATGGACAAACATCAAGAACGTCCTTGTTCTCAATAGTTTTTTTTTTCTTTAAAGTTCACAGCCTAGTCTTGCGCTGGATAATTGCTTGGTCTTTGATCTCTGATAGATAGGTATGCAGTCCGCGTGCCCCACATCTTAGTACATCCTTCAGAAACTTAGAAGGAGAATACGATCCGGTAGTTTTGAAAACTGGAGCCGGCTGCTTAATTCGTTTGTACACTGCTTTTTCTTATGGTCGTGACCATGACCTCCGTTGTTATTTAAAGTGGTGACAGGATAAAGAATGATAATGTTCTTCAATGCAAAATATTCTTCAAAAGTAAAACAAAAAAAAAAAAAAAAAAATCTGTCGTGGCTTTATCGCTTTTTATTCAGCAGTAAAAGAACGAAGTCGAAGATCTGCCGAAGACTTACGGAACGGACTAATGACCAAACTCTTCTCGTGACCGAGCGAGCTGACAGCCCTGAACACGTGACACCGGGCCGTGACGCCGTGCAACGGCTCCAGATGACTAGGATTTCTGGCCGAGGGCCTCTTTCTGAAGGGCCATCAGTCATGTACGAGATGCTGGAGTACCACCAAGATGGCGTGCGCCTGGTCTTGGGTATTAGTGACCTGATGTACAGATACTTCCCGTTGTTTCGTCTCAGGCCAAGGCTTGTTCTCACACACGATATTCATCTTCTATGACGGAGACCTACCCGACTTCCTAGTCCTCTGTTATGTATGTATAAAATCCCCAAAACTCTTTACGCATACTTGCTGTGATAGAGATTTTAAAAAAATCTCTGGCAATGTTAAAGGTCACGACCACGATTAGTGATCGACACACATAAATATTAATGTCTGTTTACAACTTTTAATTAAAACGAGCGTGCACTTCAGCATATTGAGTTACCACAGTAAACGGTAGCAATTCGACCTTAACTATTTAACAAAATAACTCAAGATAAATTCAGAAAGTAATTTAGCTACTTTTCTTTTTTTTTTTTCAATTTATTGACTTTTTTCCCTCCAAAAGGTTTCAAGTCTCGTTAATTAGTTTTGTCACGAGAGGTGTGACTTTGACTTCAACATGATTTGATTGATCTGGAAATTTGTACAAAGTGCTTGCGAACTAGTCCACGTCTTCATCTTTTACATCGCGCTTTTTTTAAATTAAAAAACTATTTATTTAAATGGTATATATTTATATTTGTTTATTTAAAAATAGGTTAAAAGGTTATATTTGGTAACAACAACGTTGCAAATAATCTTCATTCAAACAACTGTTGCTTTCGTTGTTTAGTTTTTGTTTCGTTGACACCTAACACTAAATAATTATATCCTGGAATATATCTCATGCCTGCTTCATGTTCTAGAGTCTAGACTAAAAGAAGATTCTGTTGCAAATTATTTTTTCATTGCGTCAAAAGGAGAGCTCACAGCTTATGTATTATGATTGGCTGAACATCTTCGAATTCTTCTATGGTCTCGTCCTGGCGAGACTGTGACGCGAGCTCTAATTTTAAATCACAACATGATTCTCTCACTCTTTTTTTTCCCTCTCTCTCTCCTTATGGGGGTGATGCGTGCGTGCATGCGTGGGTACCGTAATGTTCATGTGTAAGAATATGCGTTGCGGTGTATTCACGAGGGCGGTTGGTGCTAATACAGTGAGAGACTCGGTGGCTCTCTAACTCCAGGACGCAAGAACGGTTTCTGACCAGGGGGCCCAGCGATCAACGGGGCAGTGCATGCACTGTCCTCAATCCAATCAAGAATTCGCTTTGAAACGTAAAGCAAGCTGTGTTGGCTGCCTAACTCGGTTAAAGGCTCGGAGACTTCCATGCTGCTGGCGAGCAGGACGCACCGGCCGTGCGAGACTGGCGGCGACATGAACATAATCACGGAGCAGGGGTGAGAACTTCATCTGCATGACTGACTATTCTCTCCCTTCATCGACTGCATAATTTACAGGTGTCAGAGCCGTTCCGTGTCCGCTTATTTGCATTCGTCACTTGCGACCTGCAGCATTTGTTTACTTCTTTCTCTTTTCCCTCTGATCCTTCCCTTTATCTGATCCCTCCATCCCTTCCCTCCATCTCTCTGGTACACGGTTATGTCTTTCTTCCCTTTTGGATTTCTTTCTTGGAACTAAGAGGTATAGAGAGCCCTGTTACGGATTATGAGGTATGAGGTAAGATTATGAGGTATGAGGTAAAGTAAGCCCTGATAGGAGCATAAGATAAGGAGGTATGAGGCAAAGGGAGCAATGTTAGAGACATATGTAAGAGGTATGAGGTACAGGGAGCCCCGTTAGGGACGTATGATTAAGGCTATGAGGTATAGTGAACCATGTTTCCACTTACAGTCTCCATCTTTGAGAAAGGGGTTGCAGTTGGAGCCTGAAGGGGCCATGAAATGAAGGCCATCTCCTCGCACACACTCCACCTCCAGATGGGATCGACGCCACTCTGTCTCGCACAAGTCCTGTAGAATAAAGGTTTTGTCACTTTTTGGGTTTGTAATTTTTTTTTCGCATTTTTTTTTCTGGCTGTTTAATAACCAAACATATATTCAGTGCTCCTTGTTAAGTCAAATGAAATAAAAGTTTCTTTCAGGTGAACTGATTTAACATGGTGTACTATACTGTGTAATTAAGTAAATATGAGAGACTGTGTGTGAGTGAAAGACAGAATGCGAAGGGTGAGGGGGAAAAACTTTGCATTTCGGGGTACATATCGTGACAAACACTTCTAACAATGTCAGTTGATCTGTACATTTGATTACTCGGTCATCAAAACCCAATTTTCTCTCTCCGCCTCGGACACGAGGAGCTCAGATGCGCAACCAACCCAAGACCTTCCCTACCACCACCACACACACTCACTCAATCCCGGGACGGAAGAGAGGAAGGAGGGAGGGGAAAGAGATGGATTTTAATGAGTGGCTGCTTCTCTATTCACAACACGCACTTCCGGTGTGAGAGGTCAAGGGCATCGATCACGTCATCTTACTTTTACATCGCTCCACGTGCAGCCTTTCTATCGTCTGTTGCGCATTGGAGCGTTACAACGAAAAAACTGGCTTCTTCTCCAACTGCCTCTGAATTTTTTCGCGGTGGCTGACCATTTATCGACATGTTCTGTTTCAAAGCATGACTGTGCATAAGTGTTTTTTTTCTGTTTAGGTCAGGTTCTTGTTGCAAGCCTGCTACATTTATAACTAAACGCTAAATTCTAAATGGACTGACCTGTCCTTCACCCAGCCTCTGTGAAAATCCGTGGATTAAAAATGAGTGAGTGAGCAAACAAAATTCACACGGCATTCTTGTAAAAATTAACACAAAAAGCGATAATTGTTAATTTCTAAGCTAGCTTACTAACGAAATTATCTTTGATAAAAATTCACTCAAATTTATGTCCGCGGCAATTTTTTTTCTATCTGGCGCAACGTCTTTTTATGATTTTTAGTTTCTATACAATTTTGTTCAGGAACACATCTTTGCTTTTAACTATTTAAAAATCAGAGTTTCAAATTAGTTCTATCGATTTCACTGACCTTTGTCAACAACAGTTTATACTACACTAAAATAAAATAAAAATCTGTCTCCTAGTGCGATTGTCTAAAATGGCAAATGTCAGGCTGATCCTTGCATGAACTATCCTCTATAAGTACATTTTTTCTAGTACATTTATACCTAATTTATAATTAGCACTAAGGAACATAGCCTGACAGAAAATTAATTGTTACTTCAGAAGTGAAGTTTATCAGGCAGACCAGCTATGCTGACTACTTTTCCTTAGTTATCTACAATGTAAACCATTTCGAAGAAGATAAAAGAAAGAAAATCTCGGTGTGTCTCTAGTTGGTTTGTCAACAAAAAAGGACGGGGTGGTAGTGAATAAATCCTTGAAGAATCAAGATATCAGAACACCGTGAGCTGCGTCCATGAATTATTAGATCGTTTGCTTTGATCCTTTGTAAACCAATTCAATTACGCAGACCATATTATGAGAAGTAACCGAGTTGGGCTTTTGTGTAAATTTAGTCTGAATGCCACCAAGAAACCTTAGTTTGTTTTCACCCTGGCTACCCATCCTCTCGCTCGATATCTCAATAACGTTACGTACTCTGAAAGCGTTTGTGTTTGGGATGAATGGAGAAAAATACTTGTCAGCACACTCTCCTCTTCCTACTTCAACGCCTTTCAAAAGCCGCAGTCGAGGCTAGGCGGGCTGCTAAAAGCCGTATCGCCAATCCTCTTCACAAATTCCATGGCGAAAACGCAGAAAGATGACTCGACTTCCGGTCCCTGGATTACGTCCCCTCAAGCGGAGCCGTAGGCGGCGCGGTTAATGGCCACGTGACTGCCCGAGATGGCGCGCTGTGTCCACAGGAAGCCGTTTACGGCAGAAAAGATTTGCCGCAGTTCGCTTCTCCTGCCGTCCCTCTCTCCTCCACCCCATCCCAACCCCACCCTACCAGCAATGGCGTCTTTGGGATGTTTTAAAACGACGGCGAACCGCCCCAGTTCAATCGGCGTCTCGCCAAGGCCCTCAACCCATTAAGCGCGAAGGGGTGACTGGGATGCTGCGGACTGCTCTAGGGTTAGGGCTGGTCGTCAGAATAGAGTTTTGATGCCTCGCTGTATGGAGGCCGGCGCGGCAGTTGGAGAGAGTGGGCAAAGTGCTTAACGCGGCGTGAGAGAACGCCAATGCAACATTCGTATTCAACGATAACAGAATGAAGTGGACTGCAAGATGGATGAAAGGAATGCGAGAGGCGTACGAGGCGCAAACGAATCGATGAAGAAAAAGCACAATGTCAGAAACAACTCACACGACCACGGCGAGTAATAAGGGAAAAACACATTTGTGAACATTTTGCAAGTGCTGTTAGGCGAAGAAATAGTTTTGTTCGGTGATGAGCGGTACCAAGAGAGCGGGAAAACCGGAAGAGGGATCGCACTAGGTTTTAGCAGGGAGTACAAAAATCCAGTAAGAGGAAGAGAGTGGATAAGTGAGCAGACACTGTTTAATGTACTTTTTTTCATCTTTTAGCTGTGTTTATTAATTTGAAGATAAAAACAATCAACTTGTATGCTTTTACAAAATAAATACAAAGAGTAGGACTTGGCCATTAATGGAAGCAATGGCTCAGATCATGTGCTAAGTGATCCAGATGTTGCCCTTTTCATACTTGTACCTTTTTCTGATATATCTCGCACGTCTTCCATTCAACCACCATGCACAGAAAAGCTCAACTTCAGTTTCTAACGAAGCAAGCACCTTCCGGTGTTTTTTTCACAATGAAATCAGCGGAAGAGTTAATTTGCGTTCCCATGCAGCATGGGGAGAATGAGAAACTTGCTGTGGGATCAGGGTATGGTTGTTGATCTCCACAGGTATTTGTCGGCACTGACACCTGAAAAAAGCGATGAAAGACGAGGCGTGCTTCAACTCTCTCTGGAGTCCTTTATGGCTCTCCTATGAGAAGATTCTAAATGTCCTTCGCTTTGTCTTTGTTTTGAGAAGCCAGGAACCGATAGGGACTAGACTATCCCGGGAATATACCTCCTAGTTTCACCCAGCCACAAAAGGGATTTGTCTGTAATCGCAGGGCACAGGATCCAGTAAGCTCTTTGTCAAAGGACACTGGACTGGTGGTTGTAGTTCAAGGTGATAAATCTGTTGTACAGAGCGTTAAGACGCAGTCCTTCCCGGAATTGCTGGACCATCCATCCGCTGAAAGGAGATTTTGCAAGATTTCTCTTACAGAGCTGTTACTGGGGTTTACAACGTGACACTGGATCCTATTCTTGAAGATCGGTGAGACTGTAATGGTAGAAACTGTATTCACACTCAAGACCTACGTGCAGACGACATACATGTACACTAAAATGGTTTTGATGTCTCTATGTACTACTACACTCACTTCGATTAACAGTTTATTTACATTTGTCAAGCGACAGTTGTCAACAACAAACATGTTTTTAATATCGTGCGAATTTTACGTCTGTCATTCCAAGAGACTTTATAAATGCATGCTATTAATGCTTATTTGAAATAATATTTGAAAATCTTTTAAATCGTCGTCGTCGTCGTCGTCATCGTCGTCGTCATCGTTGATTCAGATGAGAAGAATGTCACAAAGGAAGTCCAACTGCACAAGCAAGATCTCAAAAGACGGCAGCAGCCTAATATTCCGTTAAGAACCCAAGCAGCCACTTTCATATTTTTTTTTTAAAGCGGTTCTGGCGTGTTGCCAGGTCTATAGCTCACAAAGAGATGGGGAGGCGAGTAACGGATCCTGGAGGTAAAACTCTGGAAAAGTCTATCTTACGCACGGTCGAAGAGTCAGTACAGAGTCCATGGTTCGTTAGATGACGTGGGCAACACGACTTGAGCAAAATGACGGGGACAAATTATCAGTAGGATAAAGAAGTGGAATCTCCACAGCCAATATTTTTGTATGCACAGCACGGACGGGTGGCGCCAGGCAGTGAAGCAAAAAAAGATGCAATTGGTCTTTCTTTTTCAGGTGGAAAATCTCCATTAGATAAAAGGACGAGAACGCTTCGTCTTCCACTGGTGGGACCCACACCTTGGATGCAGCCGCGGAGTCCTGTCTAATATGTTGACCAAAAGAAAGAATGCGAATCCAAGAATATTTTTAGGTGGATCAAAGCATCGCCTGTACACTGAGTTTATAAGCTAAGTAGTTATGGCTTCAAAGAACAATCAGAGAAAAGGTCAAAGATTGTTGATTCGGTTCACGAGTCAACTTAGGGAGGCAATTCGAATGCAAGATCCAGTTAATCTCACAATATAAGCTGAATAATGTTACATCTTGCATCCCCAAGCGCAGTTAGATATGCGAATGATACAGCTTGTTTGACCTTTGTAAAACAAGGGTTAACAAGAAATTAACGCCTGCGATTGGGTGAGGTTAATGTCTATGATTGACTGTATTTCAGCAACATCAAGCCAAGCCCTGCCCTCCCTTTCCACTTTCTCTTACTGTAAAGAGAATTCTATATTTACCTACAGAGCAAAGGTAAATCGGCAAACCTACACAATTTTCAAGTGATTGAGCTCAAGGCTTCTTGTCATGGAGATCAGGGGCTAGTCGCACAACGTGTTTCTAAAACAGTTTTAAGGAAGCAAAGTTAGAAACGTTTTTCGAAAATTTATTCAATGCCTCTAAGATGCGTTGCACAAGTGGATACGAAAATTTGTGCTGAGTAGAACGAAAGTATTGCTTAATTAAAAAAAAGTAACTGTGTTCTGTACCATGTTTCTATAAAACTGGATATCTAGATTTAAGGACTAAAGTGTTTAAGGTAAGAAGTGTGTTGTGTAGCTGGCCACAGAGCTAGCCCATCCACTGAATACACAATATGCTGTGAGGTAACAGTGTGGATCATCAACAAAAATTCAGTTTCTCTCACGGTTCTTTTTTAGGAAAAGTGCAAAATCGTTCAAATTCATGTAAAGGCCTATCTATCACCGATTCTACATGTACACAAATAATATCAAGCTTTAACTTTCTCTCCATTTTGGAAACCATCCTTTTGGGACAAATGCAAGAAGTTTGGCATTGTTCAGCGCAATACTTTGACAGCAGGACTTTTTGTTTTTGTTTATCTAAAACGGTGCAGTGGATGTCTACTGTTGATTTTTTTCTGCTTGGTTTTACTATTAAAAAACAAAAAAAAAAATGAGTTGAGGTATGTACGACGCAGAGAGAAAAGTTGGTGACGAGTCTCAATGCCAACGAGCCAACATGCACACTATTCTCCAGAAAGAAAAAAAAAAAAAAGCGGAGCTGCTATAACGAGCTTTAGACTGTCTTACTCTAGAGAAATGAATGCCCTGTCACTCAGCTTAGCAACACCGACAGAGGCTGACAAACACTTCTGCGGGGCCTTGCGTCTAACATAATAGAGCGTTATTAGCCTAAACCCACAATTAGTGTTGATTTTTTTCACCCCAGGGAGGAAGTGTGGGTGAATCAACGATCGACTGGAAGGGCTTGCCCTCCTTCCCCAGCGCTGACATTCTCTGGAGGCGTCAGATGCTAGCAGCAGTTACAAATATGGTTATATCTTCCCCCCCAGAGATGCAGGTAACACAGCAAGATCTTCGGCTCCGCCCTTCTGACGCTTCCAGACATTTTGCGCCATTGGACACAAACTCCATCTTCTTCTTGAAGCTGTCGACAGGGGGTTACCCGATGGTGTAACGGTTAAAATAATCGCTTCTCACACACTGCAGTGAGAAGCCCTGGGTTCGAATCTCCTATCAGGATACTCTCTATCCGTGACATTTGTTCGCATGGTCAGCCGTTGGAGTTCTTTAGGTTCTCTCTTCTCATGAAGCGAAATCCCCTTTTGGTGGAAGCACTTTCCCGCCACAACAACCAACCAAGTTGTTGTTCCCTTCCACACACATCAACAAAAGCTTACACTCAGTAAGATGCCTCTACCGCTTTTAGGTTGCAATTTACTCCCTCTACCGTGGTATGGGTCGACAGGTTCCGTTCCTATGACTAATGGTGCTTGGTTTTGTTTCGGCAGCATTCTATGATCCCCCATTTCATCCGCGCTAATCCACGTTTCCCATATGGAAGTATTTGTTTCATCGACACTCTTGGGATTTGTTCCGTTTGTGGGATCGGTCTGTTCTGGAAGCGAGACTAGGACCAGCATTAGAGCATGTTATTTTACACAGAACTAGCGTTAGACATTCCTGAAAACCGGGTTTAGTGCTGGAGACATGCGTGAATACCAGTGGGCAGGACTGCGTTCAGGACGGAATGCCATTCAATGGGTAAGTGGATTATGTTCCTGCTCTGCAAAGATTTGTTGGCTGGATGGGGGGAATGTCTGCTGTCTACGAACAAGTCGGCACGAGCGCTTTTATTTGTTGTTTGAATGCCAGTGTTCGTTCGTTTTTTTGTTGCGCAGGCTTATTCTAGATTTTATGTGGAGTGGACGCAGACACGTGGGAGCGTGTATTGAAAATATTCTGTCTTTTTGTCCGTCCTTTCGATTGCTTGCGAGTGTTCATTTATGAACAATTATTTGTTGATAAGAGATATCAGCAGTGTATGTCTATTTTAAAAACAGGAGACTGAAATCTCAACGTCTTTATTCAAAGGGATTGAATCCATACTATCTGATAAATCATATTTGTATAAAAGCAAAAGTCAAAATTTCTAAAATAAAGCCATATATGGTCTTCAAACAAGATATACCGTTAGACCTTAAAATATTTATATCCCCCAAATCCTGTCTTCTTTGACCTATGGCCTAGAGACATATCCCTTAAGTAAACTGTGATACTAAACTTCTGTACTAGAAATCTTTAATAAAATATTCACCTCCCTCCTCGCCATTACCAACAAAGATCGAAAGGACTCACCTCATTGGTCAAACGCCGGATAGTCCTGAACGTAAAGCCCCCATTGACATGACAGATGTAAGGACGCTGGTGCCATTCCGCTAAAATATAAATACGTTATATTGTTTATTTATTTCACAGTTTAATCTACTTCAAAAACATCAATCCAGCACATTCAATTTACGTGATAAATAGGAAATCAGAAAGAGACTAGCTAGGGAAATGGTTTGAAGACTGATTGCAGATTTCTATTAATGATGTTGTGTTTCCTGGCCATGCGCGCAGACATTTATCATCTGCGTCATGGATGATGGTGTAATTAATAAACAGCTCCATCCGGGTCCCTCCCTTTCGTCCAGTCGCCTCATTCACGGCTCTCTCACAGCAACGTTCGCGCTCAAAGATCAACGCACATGCATTGACATCCGCAGTGTACAGTGATAGGCACACACACACACACGTGTTGTAAGTGTTGTAGTAAGTGTTGAAATGATCTACTATCACCAACACGGCCACATGCAACGCAGCAACAGCAACAGAAACAGCGACAACAACGATGACAACCGAAACAGCAATCGAGCTTCCTATACTGATACAGGGAGCACTTCTATCCCACCCTTTCAACAAATGTGCATTTAATCGGGTTTGTGACAGAAGTATAGGACCCGGTCTCCCACTTCCAACACCCTTCCTTCCAAAAAAATCCCACAGTCTGCGCGTATCGACTAGACGAACCGCATCGCCATGAAGCCGATGACGCCACGGTATTAGATCGGAGGAACTTTTCTGGTTAAAAAAGATTAATACCTGACAATAGATGAGCAGCCTCGCCCGAAACGAAAACCTCTTTGACTTTTGCCTACTTTTCGGCGTCTCAGAGTTTTTCCCCTCTTAGAATTTGTCTCCAACAACAGAGCACACCACCCGACACGCACGCATCACGTGATCGCATTGACTCACAAACTGTCGCAACTCCTCGTGGGGTCTAAATGTGTTCGACACTTAATCTTGCCAGTCCCCCTCTCTAGACCCGTCAGTACCCGTGTACGACATCGATTATCGGGTAATGCACGAACATAATTCCTTGCGCACGTGCATCTGCCAGGCCCTTTCGGGGCCGGTGGTGAAGTGTTAGCACACCCCGACCGTTAAACAGGGATGATTACCGGGGGCACACACACACACACTTCCAATGTGCATGCCGATGATGGGACACATACTGGCGCAACCCTCTATAAAGAGTGTCTGTCCGTCCTCCCCTCCTTCAACGGTCATCACCAGTCTCATCGCGCCTGGCTGCTCATTTGTTTCTTTGCATTGACTGTCTCCCGGTCTGTTAATGTCCTCCTCCCCGACTTCGCTCGCCCCCACCCCGATTTGATTGCTTATCGGTCCGTGTGTCCACCTGCTCCCCTGATTAACCTGCTTGCAATTTTTAGCGTAGCAACATGTATATTAGTATATTTCAGACAATGATAGTAATTTAGGGGAAGTGATGCAGAGGCAGAGAAAAGGACCGACATTGATGAAGGAAGGCAAGTAGTTGGGAAAAGCTGAAAGACAAGTCGAGAGACAGAGATGAAGAAAAAAAAAATCAAAGAAGAAAAACGAATTCGAGACAGAGATATTATGACAGACATTATCCCCATCAACCCAGACAACATGTCCGCATATAAGCCTGACCTTTTCCCAGTGCACCATTAATGACTTTTACAATTTCTGCTGTTGTCAGTGTTCGAGATAATCGATCCTCCACTCTCTGAAGAAATACAAGAAATTCTGTCTGACAGGACGCTAGAAACGGTTGGCTGTAAGCTTTCGGTTTAAGCAAGATATATAGTCAGAGGACTGGCTTGCTCTGGCCGTGTGGATGCTCGATCGTTGACGCTGCGGATCAAACCTGCGAACGACCACTTCTGAATGAGATTACGCTCGTCTCCGACTGCCTGTCGAGGATTATTTGAATAAAGAAAGAGCTGCTTCTCATAATCCTTTCGCAAAGACACGCGCCACCAATATTGCTGATAAAAGACTTACATCATATTTAAAAAGAAAAAAAAATCGTTTTTACTGTAGACGATGGAACTAAACATTGACTCCGAGTTGATTATTATATTTTTCTTTTTCTTATTTAGAAGGCAACTTTTTTTGTTAAGCCACTCTCGCCCACGGTTGCCACGAGGAGGCAATCTGCCTTTGATGATACCGTCAAGATCAGGTGAGAAGACAGTGAATCTTTGAGCTGCAATCGATGCAGGCAGCGAGCTTGCTTCCTGTGCAGCGAAGATGGCATGTGTTCCTGACAAACGGTAAAGACCGGCACCAGACGGGTCTGCAGCCTATCGACCCATGACCCACTCAATAGAATGATCTCCTTCTTTTGACTTAACGACCAACGTATTAAATCGGATTTTACTGTAAACGTTTTATTTATTTATTTTATTGTTTTTTGTTACATTTTATTTTTAGTCGCTTTTCGTCGCTGGGGATAGCCTTCAGTGATGTGAGACACGAGGCAGGGGAGAGTCCTGTGACTATGAAGAAGAAAAGAACTAACAAAATCTTTATTCTTATCAGAGCGACGTGAGCCGCTAATGGCTGCATGATTAGCGAGCGAACACAATCCCTGGGAAGATTTGGTTGCATTCCTAAACATGAGCAGTTCATTATCGCTCTGCTGAGCCAGGCGTTCAAACGAGGTTTCCTCCTTGCCCACGACCTCATCACTTGGGGATGGTGATCGTGGCCCACAGTCTAATCGTCAAGAAGCAGACGTTGACAAACGGACTAAGAAAACAGTACGCCACTCCAATCTCCTATCTTCAATTCTATTTCATAGCCTTAGGTATTTCGAGCTCTATCCAAACTAAATTTGCTCGCCTCCATTTTGCTTATCCTTGTCTACAATCGTCTGCTTCCTGGCGGCAGATGCCGGGTTCGAATGGAGGCCTGGTCGGGGAGAGAAGGGGTTCTCCTCTGTGTAAACCAGCCTTCGCGCCTAGAGAGGCCTTTCAAGGGAAAAGAATTGCTGAGAAGAAGAAGAGGAGAGAGAGAGAGAGCTGTCCACTGCTGACTATACAAGACAACGGAAGATGGACAGCGTGACGAGTATAGCCACGCAAGCAATGAAAAAAGAAAATAGGAAAAGGTTTCGTTGGCGACAGCTGGAATTGCACAGACTAAGATGTCTCGCTGTCTGTTTCTGAAAAGAAAGAGAGCAAAGTAGGACAGCAGCTAGTGAATACGATATAGGCATTTCGTAACAGTCACAATATTGACAAACTTTTGTCCAGGTTCGGCAAAGCTGTTACATGACGGCTACATAAAAACTAACCCAAACTTGGCCAAATGTTTGTTTTGTTCATTTAATAAGGTCCTTAAGAATACATTGTTCACGAGGGAGGATAGCAAGACATGGTATGGTAATGGAACTTCCATGATGCCAGAAGAAAGCACAAAAGGAAGCCATTTTGTAACATGTTGTTCTTCTCTTTGACAACGTTATTTGCTCAGGCCAACGTACAGGACAAATGACTCAGTGTCATTCAAGTCTCGCTTGCTCTCGCCTGTGGAACGGCGCGCCTGATGGCCATGTTACATCTTGCTCTGCTTTCAGCAAGAACAAATTTTGGATGTTTAGTCTTTTGGTTTCTTTGGGTCGCAAATACAGGTTGGCAAGGTTCCGGCTTCACATTCATTTAGTCGGAAGTAAACGTAGGACCACTGCCTAGTTCTATCTAAAAAAAAAATGCTCAGCATCATGTGGCAGTGGGTCATATTGCTGTCTTCTTTTTTTTTTCTCGTGATGTTATAGTCAAGCTGCTGTCTTCTTGATCCAAACTTACAAGCCGATCCGCCGTTTTGTTACTTGGGATTCCATAGTGCCCCGGTATCCATAGCAGGAGTACTCTGCAGTTTTTGTCTTTTTCTTAGAGGTTTTGCATAAAGACAGTTCGTACGAGATCCATCAGAACGGTCCAATAGCCTGCACTGGAAGCACAGGGCAATGTTGTTGGTCGAGGGCTCCACTTTGCAGCTGGGACATATGATGTAACTCTTTGTCTCATGAGGAATTTGTCTGGAATTTACTGGTGTCTGAAGAGTTGGTGCATGAGACAATTCAAAGCTCGGTGTATGCTAGGACACACTTGTACTGCAAAAGATCGAGGTGAGAGTCAGAGAAATAAAGAGTTCCAGAGGTAAGGGGTAAGAAAAGAGCAAACCAGCGATCATGCATCCATCGATGTACTCTTGTGGTCCACGGACATTACTGTCATCTGCTGGCCCAAACACTGAGCAGAACTAGTAGACATTACATCTCTTGTACCGTCTAGCCTTAGTGCTTTTACGATATACGAACCTGGTTCCATTTTGGGATTTGAAAGAGCTGATTTGCTTCCCCTCCCCTCATTGCTCTTAGCTAACTTGTTTTTGTGGTGCTGTTATTGGAATCCACTCTTCGAGGGGGATTCAGAAAAAAAAAACATGGCGCATTTGACTTGACAGGCTTGGGTCCAGTACACACATATTACTTTCCTTTCTAGATGTCCATCAGCAACAAATATAACATTTGTATCGCCTGAGGACTGATCTGATGCATTAGATTCTCCAGCTCGTGTCACAGTGGGTTGGACACACCTCACCAGAGACTACATCTGTATCAGGACTCTGTGACATAAAGTGGTATAGTGCTGGCTATAAAGAGGTAAACAAATGCCAACCCTCAAAATAAACCAACCAAACAAAACAAATAAAAAATAGCAGAAATACGCGGATGGATTGAAAACATTGACCAAAAAGTCTGTATCACGTGACTTGCAGCTTGTTACACTGTCATCATTACATTTAACAGAACTTAAAGAAATTTCAAATCACTAGTTTTTTGGGGTTTTTTTTACTGACTTTTATACTTTTCTGGCTTTACCAATGTGTTTGTTTCTCGCCTACTGGATGCTGTCAAATCAACACTCATGACACTGTGAGAAAAGGAGAAAACTATTTCATTTTTTTTTTTTTTTTTTTTTTTTTGTTGTTGCTGTTTTCCTATTTTGCTTATTGAGAAACAGAGATACGCATCGCACCTTTGAAAATGCACGGCCTCATCATCAGAAGCTTAAAGTCTGTTGACATTCGGATAACTGTCATCCAAAGTCCCAGTCCATCCCATCATTGCTTTTCAGTCAGTTATAATATTTTCTACACGACCGAACTTCGCTGTCCACTTCCGCGAGAGAGCGCATGCGCCTTCTGTGACTTGGACTGCAGTCAAATTGCTTTGAACTACACACTGCGTCTCTCATCCTCATTTGTGTTCTCCTATCAGAAATCAGTTATTAAGTTCTGATTGATGTCCACTCACACGGCTCTCTGACATGGACAGATTGTTCAGATCCCGGAGGTGACTGTGTGCTGCCCTTGCTGACTGTGTGCTCTTCAAGAGAGACAGAGTGCTGTTCAGACTGCACGGTACTTGTTTTATTTCAACTATTGGACTCTAAGCGAAAAAAAGCAATAGACCTTATTCTCGAGCTTTGCATATATTGAAACATAGTGCACACATAAACTTAAAAAACCCATTTCAGGTTTTAAAAAAGGGTGAATGGAAACATTATACATGCGTACACAATCAACTCCAAATTTTACACACCAAACAATGCAGGTGAACCGGCACTAATTTTTTCCGGATCCTGGATATCTGATTAAAAATCACATTCTTCTACTTTTCGGTCCCTTGAACTGAAATTCAGTCTCGGTACCGTGGGAGAGGAAAAATCGAACGGTTTTAACCTTTTACCGCCCTCTAGTCCGACAAATTGGACAATGCGTAAAACCCAGGTGAGTTAGCTGAATGACGTATTATACTCGTCTCCTCGCCAGATTACATTGCCTTCTCTCACTCCTCGATACAAAAAAGAAGCTTCTAGCGTCTTCGTGCAGCGCTCGGCTATCTCGCATCTCTATTTAGCCGCCTGAATTAGGCAGCACGCTCTGGAATGAGAGTCAGTGTGATAGTTCACTTAAAACACTGAAGCCTTTGGGACTGCAACACGTTGCTTCATTAGTTTTGGGACCCGCTCAGACATGTCCTGCTTCCTGCAGCTCTCTCCGCCTCCACCCTCCCTTGCCCCACAAGCCTGCCTACCAGCATCCTCCATCCCCTTCTCCCAAGCTCTCAGGAGTTATCCACCCTGCGACTGAAAGTCGCTTCACTGAGGGGCAGGATTTCTTGGGCACACTAGCAGCGAGTGCGAGGGCGCCACTGGATCGCCCCAAGGATGACCACAGGTCTGAGGACGATACACTTTTCACCTCAGCCCTCCTCCTGAAATCTTCAGCAGGCGAAAATGGAAAGGGGCTCCATAACGCTGAAAAGCTTTTTTCGACAGTGGCCAACAAGGGTGTAGAGACAGAGAGAGGGAGACAGAGAGAGACAGACATGTGGGAGAAGTGTTGGGTAGTGGGAAGAAAAGGGTACGCGGCACGTGAGCGGCCATTGATTTGCAATGTGGAGACGGGCGCGTGTTGCTGTCTGATTGGCTGTTATTGTCGGGCTAGTTCCATTGCTCATCGAAAACTTCCACCACCTTTGTTCCTTTTTATGACCACTCCGGCGAATCTAAAAAAAAAAAAAAAAAAAAAATCCTGCCCGAGCATCTATCTTTCTCAGATATAAGAAGTCCCAAAGGAGCATCCTCTCAAAGAAGAACAAAAAGCAGTGCCTATTGTCGTTTACTTAAAATCACAATTTTCCATTTCACTAATATACATGCCAAGGCACTGATAAAAAAGTTTGGAACTGCCTAATATATAACAATTATAAATAAAAAATGTAATATTACACACATGTAATATATAAATATTTTTTGGTTCAATTTTCTCTTTTGATATTTTCATGACCCTTTCGTCTTTGGCTCTGACATCATAAAAACATTTTTTTTCTCATTTTCTACCTTGAAAATAATAGCTTTGACAACTAACTTGAAATAAAAAGCAAGTAAATCAGAACATAAACCACAAAAAGGGTAAACTAAAACTAATGATAAGCTCTTTTTCAGCTAATTTTCAGTATTGTTTCAGCCATCAAATTTCTAAACAGAAGCAAAAATCCACCTGCAAAATTTGAGGAATTCAAATTTGTTATTTGATGAGAACAACATGTACGGCAATGAAATCCAAATGAAAACTTTTCGGAAGGAACGGTTCACCGGAACTAGATAAGTTGCATTCACTAGCCGGGTATCGCGCAGCACGAAGCCGTCCAGGTGACATTTCACTGAAGGTATTGACCGCTCGTTGGTCATTTATTTATAACTCATCAACCTGGGTCCTTTTGTGATGAGGGTTAAGGCCTCTGTGTCGGTGCCAAATGAGTTAGAAGGTAAATACGCTTCTAGCACAGCAAGACCGAGATCAAACCCGGTTCGATTTTCTACAAAAATCCACGAAAACAGAAGACGGCGATCTTCCAGTTTATCACCGCTCGTTAAGGAATAAACAGACTGCAGCATCAAAAGAAGCAGCTTTGTCCGTTTGAAAACGCAGCTTTAAACGTCATTGATATAATTACTTCTATAAATACAGGAAGGGTCGTATGCTTAAGAAAAAGGCTATTACGAGGGTCTTAGGGGCTGAACGACGATCACGGCTTAAACGCACGCGACACGAGATACACTCCCGACACGAACCTCGCGCGCTAAAATGAATTCATAAAAGTTAATAAAGACGACAACCTTTAAAGCTGTGTGTGCTCCCTACAGCTAGGTCCATCAAATCACAAAGCCGCTAATATAACTAGAAAGGCAGCCCAGCAAATTAATATCTAAAACAAAACCTAAGTCTTAATAACCAAAAAAAAAAAAAAAAAAAAAAAAAAATCACGCTACAGTTATAGTTTTCCGTATTTCAATTAAAGAGAAATGTTGTTTCATGAGACTCCTCCCTTCTGTCATGTTCTCATTCATGGCATGTGAATGCCACCGTACTGTATGCTCATTCACGGCTGTGGAGGTCGTTGAAACCTATACTGCCTCTTGCCTTATCGTGACGGCGGTCAGCGGAAATTAGAAGACATCTTGAGCTGCTGGGGACAGGAAGTTGACACGGGGGATGCCCGAAATCGATTAGCCCGCCCCCTAGCGGGAAGCAACAACTTTGCGCGTGGGCCTGTAGGCTGTGTAATTCTTACTTCTGCAGGGGCTCTCGTGATTGTGGAAGTCAAGAAAGGAAAAAAAAAAAAAAAATAGACGATCGCTGTAAGGTTAAGAAAGCGTAATTTGTACAAATTGGCTTCGGAGTTCAGGCAGACATTTATCGCCCTCAGGCCCCCTGACATACATGGTCACTGACAAATAGCGGGACTCTCTCCTTTCTCGTGTGTATATGGGTGTCACATCCATGGTTCTAATCTTCTGGGTGAAGACAGAGAGGGTGTTGGTAGCCCTGGTACTGATGTTAGTGGTGAGTTGATAATGATTACGACGATTTAAGGAGAGGGAACGAAGTTTAATTAACATTGTAAGGCGGTAAATATATACTTTTCCAGCAAAGACATCCTCGGAAAGTTGTGATTCCTTTGTGTATTTCAAAATACTATCCACACAAAACCTTATAGTATCTTCCACGTATCATAATTCAAACAAAATATTAACATATTGCTTCCACGTAATGGAATAAAAGGCAGCTTATCTGTAGCTACAGACGATAGGTAAGTATATCCTGACTCCAGAATGGTCAATGTTTTATGCATGACTATTCCTAAATGTGCTTTGGTAATTTTAATCTGCCATTTTAGTATTAAATGACAAGTCGTGCACATAAAACAGCGGGTAATTTTGTGATGTCTTCAGCCCCTTCCCCGGGTTTTTTTTTAAAACAAAATATCTCCACCTTCCGTTGCACTGGAACACACACTACGTTAAATGCTGTTTCAATAAAAGAGCAAACTGATAAACAAGTCTCCAGACTATCACCAAATTTGTTTTAAATGCAGTCTCGCATTAATCATTGAGCCAAGTTTTGTATTTCCTGAGTAAGGTAAATGCACACAGAATGCCGATAATGCACTGCACACAGTAATAAGTGACATTCAATAATTTACCCGAGATATTTTAGAAAATTGTTTTCCGGCTCACGTCTGCTAAGAGGTGGAGCGCATGTCATGAATTTCTTGACAATGTAGAGGTAGTCCTGACACAGTCGCAAGAGAGAAAGGTGTTAGAACCATCATTTAATCGGTGCCAGATTGTTTTGAGAGCGGTGCCAATGTCTTCTCCTTTGCTGTCTTACCTTTCCGAAGTCTCTAAGAAGACAGGTACCAACGCCCTATCTGGGGAAAGGAGGATGCGTCACACGGGTTTTGAACCGGCTAGTGCGTGCACCTTTGGGTTTGTATTCAGTTGCCCTAAGCCCCTGTGATCGCCTACTTGAAGGGACTGTACACTGCAAGAGCAGCTTGCTTTGACATACAAACCATCTTTTATACAAATGTTTAACTACAGATGAGCAGTGAACTATAAATAGCCTCAGTTTGTTCAACACAAATATCAGCTCACGTGTCCTTTCTTCTATAAATAAATACGCTGTAAGCTATTATTATGCATTTACTGTATGCTTCCATCTACATACCGTGACACGTAACCCGAACTTCATTAGCTTTTTCCAGCTCTTATTACTCGGGTACAAAGGCAGCCAAATATCAAACAAAGACTCATCGTCCATTTACAGGATAGGTGGAAGAGCCATCAGTTGTCAAACAACGACCCACTTGCCATCAGCAGAATGCCGAGCAATGTCTTCATTGAGTGCGTACAAAAGATGATGCTGCATTTATGGGAAAGTGAAACGGGATCAATTTTGCACATGAACATCAAAACCATGCCACGAGATGAGATGAGATGGCCCCAGATATGTGAAGCGTTTGATCTGCACGTTAAAAGGGTATCGGATCTGATGTTCTGTAGCTAAGTGTTACTAGGAGGAGAAAAAAAAAAAAAAACCAACCCAAGTTCAACTAGATTGCAGGGCCTCCAACGAATTAGGAGATGAAGCGGAGATCAATACAGCAACAGCATCAGCTGAAAACACGACTTCAGATGAGCTACTTGGTCAGGCCCGTAATTAATGCACAGACCTGTCCTCTTTTTTCCACTACAGCTTTTTCTTCTTCCTACCGTAAGCGACTCCGAGAAATAATAGATGGACATGGATGGACAAAGAAATGGCTGAAGGAGAAGACAGATAGGCAAATGTAAAAGAAGACCCACGAAAATACAAAAAAAAAAAAAGTAAAGGAGAAACCGGCAAGTAAAACCTAAATAATTGACGATAAAATGTCACCTAAAACACATTTCGAAAGAATGTACTGGCAACTCGCACACCTAGGTCTTTCACGGACGCACGTCCATTCATCTGCTAAAAGCACACCTTTCGGGTCCTATCCCAGGACGCTTCGACTGTCACCCTCTGCAGCTACTGGGAGCTGAAAGATGGCACCGCCAGCACCGATAAAAGATTTGTATCAGTTCGATCTACACTCTGTACTTTTCAATGGACGGTTTTTAATGCCCCGGGTCTCTAGCAAATCACACTTCACACGGGCCTGCCTCCTATTCATCGTGCCTCCAAGTCAAACACAGGCACAAATGCAGACAAACATTCCGTACCCCATTAGCGCTGGCTGAATCCCCCAACCATGGGTTATAAACCTTTTTTTTCTTCCCGAGAAAGGGTGGAAATGAGAGGCGGTATTTGTTCCTGACCAAAATGCTCAACCAGAGCTTGCGCCAAAGCTGGTAAAAGCCATGATGCTTCTTGTACTCTCGCTCCCACTCTGCCTCGTGTTCTGCCTGCTCTTCGTCATGGAGCTCTTGACAGGCAAACTGACTTGCTGCGATCTGTAGTGGGTTTTTTGCGGAGCTGTATGTGATACTGTTTCTATGAACTGTAATTAATTTTCTAAAGAAAAAAAAAAAAAAGCGAACAGCATGCGTCATGCTTGAGTTGATGTTCGTTCTTGCCGCCTGCTACTGCGGTCGGCAAATACTGATGAAAACGGTTTTTAATCACTAACAGATTTGGAATTATCTTACCTTATACATAATCCTTGCATTGAGGGAAACCTAAGTTTGTAGAAAGTAGTCTGGGGTGTGTGGGAAACAGTGGGATTTTGCGGTTGAGTTCAGGTGGCGCGGGGAAAGGGGAAAGAGGGGGGAAATTCTGTAGAAGATTAAATAGGCGCTGTGGATTGATCGTTAGAGAGCGGTCAAACTAAGCATGTCTGCAGATTCGCCTCTGGAGCATGGCATTCAGCAGTTGTAGAAATAATTAACAGGCGACCCCCGCATGACCGAGTCTGACGTGAGGTACTCACTCGCCACTGTGAAGACGAGGAGAGAAGGACGGCTAGACTGACATGAACATAAATTTGGTCTCAATTGCTTCGGTCAACTATTTATAGTCGAGAAACCACATTTATTTATCGGATGAGCCCCAAAACAAACAAACAAACAAACAAACAAACAAACAAACAAACAAACAAACAAACAAGCAAGCAAACAAACAAACAAACTAACAAACAAAAAACAAAAACAAAAACAAAACAAAACTGAATATATATAAACAGAATCAGCCCTCAGTTTTAAGTCTGCACCAGACCAAACCAAAACCAAATAAAAGCACGCTGGCACACCAAGAAATGGTGTATCGTTATCAGAATCAGCATCGTTGTCACGCTCGGCTGGAACACTAATTCGACGCATGTACTTTTGTAGTGATGAAGCTGCCGAGCCCCTTGCTGTGGGCGATGTAGTTATCAGATGTAGTTCTTCGTTCTCGCAAAACCTCGACAAATAAATTGAGCCGGCAGACTCATAAAAACTATTTTAAAGCTTTTTTTTAAGTTTTACGCAAAAAAATGAAAAAAAAACCCCTCCAATGGTTATAGTTCGTGAATGAACCAATAACAACATTTCAATAATCTGCGTATGTTTATTCTGGTGAAAAAAGCATGTGTTTGAGCAGTGTACATTATTTGCGAATCTTGCCGTGTAGCCATCAAGCAGCTAATACGATGGCTTATATCGGTTTAACGCCATTTCAACGCAACAAGCATTTCTAAAATATTGTTTGAGTTCACAGGAATATGCAATAATCACGTGTTTGCTTTGATCGGTTTTCAATGACTTTTAACAGCTGTACTTTGAGCAAACAGCCAGACAGTGTCGTTGTTACATGCCGCCATCGCTTGCTTTGAAAGTGACGAGGCGAGACGAGGAGAGAAGCTATTCTGAAAACGTTTGTCGTCAATTTCCTCTCGAACTGTTTTTTTTTTCTTCTCTCCTTGGCTTTCTGCACTGAGAGACTCGGAGAAACACAACCCTAGTCTTGTCACGTGCGGCCTGACATTCACCGTTACTGCACACGACACTTCCAGAGCCACGTATGTAGCGAGACGCAAGAAAGAAAAATGTAGGAAAGAGAGAAAGAGAGAAAAGAAAATAATAAACTAGAAAAGAGAAAATGACAAAAATTAAGAAAAAGATTTGGGGACATCTTGACGGCATTTTCCCTTTGCTGTCTTCTTTTAGTCCTAAATAGGTTATTTGCAAGGATTGGCAGAGGTCAATAATGTAACAGCTACACCATCAGTGCCACCGTGCTTCACACAACCTGCCACATCATGGCGGATTCCTTGAAGACGGTTGCATGTTGCCCAGCCTCGGGTCATTTCACATGAGTGAATTTCCGACAATTAGTTTGGTTTAAGGGACATACATACTTTATGAAAAAGAAAGGAGAAAAAAGGAAGAAAGAAACAGAGAGAGTTTTAGTATTGTAGTAACAGATTTGCTACAACAGACATCAGCAAAAGTAGAAAATATAAATATACGTTTAGACGCACACACACACATACAAATACACTTTAAAAAAATGACAGCTACTGCACAGCTTCATGATTCACTTACCAACCCAGGGCCATTCATCAAGGGACATTTTGTCGTCGTCACACAAATCCTCATCGTTGGACTCGCTCAGAGGCCCTGTAATATTCAAGCAGACATTGCTACCATCTACAAGTGGATGCACCTGGAGACAGACAGCCAGACAGACAGAGAAAAAAAGAGGAGAAAAGAGCAACAAGAAGACGCATCCCTACTTTCAGTCACCCTGTTCTTCACCTTGGAAAGTTCGTCAATAAATAACTCCTCCGTCTGTAAACTACACTGTCGTAATGTGAGAGACCGCTCTGTCTGTGTCTTCTGGTCCTCGTGCTCATGCACCGCATTCTTCGAAGCCTTTAAAGGGGAATGCTCACATAATTTGACAAAGTACAAACGTGCTCTTCTTTTTTTTTTAGTCCTCCAAGAGTTACTCTGAGTGCTAAGGGAATGACCAGGTCGATAAGTTACTCATTTGTCTCGAGAAATGTTAGAGGAATCGTGTGTTTGGTGTTTGTTGCGGCCCTATACTCCTCAAGGACTAACCAAGGAATAAACAACAAAACATGCTGACTAAAATCAGTTTAAGTAAGATAAAACTGTTTAAGCCGTACTTTGCTTTTGTCAGATGTCATTGCAATATCTTTAATAATTCTCGTGATCAGTCATCGAAATCCAAA
Organism: Pomacea canaliculata; assembly: GCF_003073045.1. NCBI lineage: Eukaryota > Metazoa > Mollusca > Gastropoda > Architaenioglossa > Ampullariidae > Pomacea > Pomacea canaliculata. The sequence continues at coordinate 29,568,798 of NC_037592.1, forward strand.
CCGCTGAAAAATTTATTATTTTATTTTTTTTCAAATGATCATTTATTTGCTTGTTAATTGTACTTTCAGATAAAGCTTAACATTTCCTTATTTAACTTTCATGCAAAGGCTTAGCTGCAAGCTTGCAAGCTGCTATTCAGAAAGACAGTACGACACACAAAACAAACTCGTCATGATAATACACTGGTTGTGATCAAAACATTTCAGGCAACCTTGATACTTACAAAGCCATTGCTAGCCACAAACTTTTGTCACCATTGTTTTGACGAAAGACGACTCTTGCAGCTCACAAGTGGAATATGATATTTAAAAGAATTGTCAGAAAAAACACAAACAAAACAAACTGGACGCTGCCATATCTCAGTCCTGCAAAAAGACAGTAGTAACCTCACGACTACGGAGTAGAAGAGGTATCACTCACACAGAATACTTTAGCAAGTTCGATGCAACAGAAAAATTAAAAACCAAACTGGGGCAATAATGCACTACTAACACTCACCTTCATACACCTGCACAACGTTGTCACTGCGTCGAACGAATTTCATACAGGTGAAACGGTGGGTTCTGCAACGGTTAAGACATCGGATCAAAGACGTAAGAGATCGCTCTCATGCATGACTTATCCAGAATTAAATATTTATTACGTCTTAAATGATACCCAGACCTGCTTTAATGCCTAGTATATCAGGAAATGTTAACATGCCACTTACATACGGTTATTAAGTATGTGTAGCCTGAAAAAAAAGACCACTGCTTCCGTATAAATGGCTTTGCACCTCTTTGTTGTGTCTGTCTGTCTGTCTGTCTGTCTGTCTGTCTGTCTGTCTGTCTGTCTGTCTGTCTGTCTGTCTGTCTGTCTGTCCTCCCCCTTCCCGTGCGTGGCAGTCATCTAGTTGAGCTGCAGATCAATGGTAGTTGTAGGTGTGCTCCACGCTTGTGCGTGAACTCTGTCCACGGTGTCATTACCTGTAAGGCGACCTGTTAACATCAGATTTGCCACGCAACACCGACACGCAAGGTGACAGCGATCCAAGAGGTAATAAATAAAAACTACTAAGAAAAAAAGCCCGAAATAATTCCCAGATACACCCCGCAGCACAATTTGTTCCAGACAATTAACAAGCATATTATTTCCTCCAGAGTGGTGCCTGCAACACGCGACAAAGATAAAGCTGAGCCTCCTGGTCAGAGGAAGAAGAAGATAAAAAAAGGAAAGAATTTATAGTATTTCATGCTCATACATGCTTTTTTGTTTGTTTTGGTCGACAGGGCGGGATAACTCCCATATGGCTTCCTCTCCTTTGCTGTTCTTTAAGTACATATTAGTTTTAGATTTTTGTCTCTTCCGTTGTTTAGTTTACAGCGACTCAAAATAAGTTGCGCGTAACAGGTGTTCATGAAATGTTTAGAAGTGTTTATTTTCTAAGTTGAATACTAATGTTGTGTTTGTTCTATTTTGCGCCAGTCTAGCTTGGCGTCCTTCAATCGCCAATATTCTGACGCCATAGTTAAAGAAAACAAAAAGCAGTCGGTCTCGTCTCAGTTCCAGTCGAAAGTCTGGTATTTTACAGTTCTATTATTACAATCTCCTTGCTGCTACTTTTTTCTCCCATTACGAGTTTGCTTCATACCCCTTTCGTCTCTCTGTTCAACTAATCTCCGCTTCAAACATCTTTCTGTTTGCTTTGTCCTGGAACTCATCGTGAAACTCATCTGAAGAATTTACTTCTTGCAAAGGGAAGAAAAACCCTCCAATTCAACCGCTCAGAAGGACATTTACGAACAATCATTTAAAAAAGGTATAAAACAAAAAACAAATCACGGTAGTTATCATCACACGATAGGGCAAGGCAAACATAAATCAGTGGCATGCAAATCTTAGTTGATGAGATCAAGCGGGGGAACGGAATGGCAACGGGGAATTAAGGTTAATGGTGTTGCTTAGGGGTTAATTTCGTTCGGGGTTGTATCAGACATTGAAGAAAGTTATTGCTGGCTTTTGCCTAACGGTGACACAATGATGCATGGAGGCCTAACATATAAAAGAGTGGGGAAGAGGCCGAGGGCCATGGCTGCGGGCAGTCCGTACAAAGCCATCAAAGGAGCGCGCTCGTCAAATGCTCCAACTCACGACTGTCTGTAGAGTGTCAAAGCAGGTCTACGGCCCTCCTCACCCACTCACTCACTCACCCCCTCACTCACTCACCCACTCACTCACTCACGCACGCACTCCAACGAACGAACGGCCAGTCGGTTAACATCTAAGATTATCTTACTCCTTACCTGTCAGCATTGTACTGAATAACCCTGAACTTTCCAGAGGTATGCTCCGTGATGCACGTGCGGTTGTACACAAGCTCTCGTTCGGTGCAGTCGCCAAAGGTGGTCGCAGAGTACACCCTGCGTGGACTTCGGTCACATGACTTCAGGTTATGTCGGTCCCGATGGCGCCACATGTGTGAGCCCTGGTTGTAAGCAACTGCTGTATTACAATCTTTCCATTTTTTCCCCTTTCTCAATATAAGACACATGTTCTAAGCTTCTAATTTTAACAGATGTAGACTTATGACGTAGAGTCTATTTTGTTTGATATAACAGATTGTCCTCTCTGTAGGAGAAAACCTAAAACGATTCTATTGTTTCTTTACTAAATGCTTGTTTCAGTCTCTCAAACCAGGTCATGCATTCAGAAACAGTGACATGGCTCTCACCTTGACGTAAACCTCCTGCTTCTCTGACCACTTGGGAGTATGTCTCAGGTACAACCACCACATCCACGTGTTCCATGGTAACAGTTCGCCGTCCTTGTCGGGACTTTGAAGATAATCAGGAAATTCGCAGGTAGCGTCTGCACCTGCAAATATAAATCCTTATTGTCTCACACCTGCTTCAAACAAAAACGGACAAACAGGTAGGAAACATTTTCCGCCTACGATTCAAATTGGTTGCCAGGACACAGGTGCAGCGGCAATCAGCATCATCACGCTATTCCTTGAGCGACAGTTGCGGCACCTGGCCAGAGGAGAGAACAGTCACAGCGCCATAGACAGTTTTGTGCATTGTGGAACATCTATAAAATTTTTGTGGATTACAGAGCCCTCAGAGGAGATAAGAAAGAAAAAGTACATGAACCTACTATCCACCCATCTACCTATCTACCGATCTCTTCGCTTGTTTGTGTTTTCCCCATGAAAAGAACACGATCGTCTGCGGCAGATCAGTTTCCATAACAGTAGTACTTGAAATCATTCATAATCTGCATGAATACGTGCTTTTAGCACAAAGCATATAAAAAGAATTCTGCGACTGATACCCTTTGACCTAAGAGTGTCTCTAGGGAGGTGACATAAAAGGGAGATAATAAAAACAAGACAAGCTGCCAGAGTGACGTTCCCAACACAACGCCAATGTCAATGCTGACCATCATAGCTACGTCTAGGCAAAACATTAACACTTCAACATAGTTTCTGGAGCATGTGATCATGATCAGGGGTCACGTGCACATTGTAATGATAATGAGTGGCCCCGCCCCTTCACCTTGAGTTGTTCTTTGTGTTTCATATATACAGAAGCAAGATCACAGACTTAGTAGGCTATAAAGAAGCCACTTCAAGCTCTGATATCTGAAACTAGCAGCATAAGCAGCAAAAATAATCCTCAACAACAGCAACAACAAAAGCAATTCTCACCACCACCGCCACAAAACCGCAGCTCCGAGCTCCAACTAAGTTTCAAAAATAACAAGAACCAATGTATTTTAAAGCTGTCACACTAGCGTTCGTTCACATGCCGTTCACAGCACACTCGTTTACTTGTTCATCTTCGATTGTCTCTGTCACGCGTCAAAAGATAGAAAAAAGGAGTGAGCGCACAAAACACAATTTTTTTTCTCGGTCTTTTGACCACAGCAAGCATGTACAAACTAACAAAACGTAGAAAACAACACAAGGAGGGACGAACAAGTACTAAGGCAGACGAGTCTTTACAAGATCAGTGCCAAGCAAACAAAAGAAAAAGTCCCAAATTTAAAAAAAAAAAATCACCCGCCTTTAGCTTGTCTCCGTGGAGAACCAAAGCCGAAAGTCCGCGCAGCTGAGGAAATGAAACAAAATGGAAATAGAAAATTATAAAAAAATAAGTGTATTATAGATTTTGTTTTATTGTCTATACCTCAACAACACTTTCTATAGTTATATAGTGCTCATAATGTGTTAATAAGATTATTGTGTTGGATAAAACTTCGTTGCTTCATCCAGTCCTGAAGTCAAACAGTAAACTAGTCAGCCTACTCAGTGAGTTAGAGAGTGAGCGATGATTCAGTTAATCAAGCAATTGATCCAGTCACAGATACGAACCCGCGGACATCTAATTAGTATATTTAAAAAAAAATCTGTTGGCTGCACAATGAGATCACGGACCTTAAATGTCACGATTATGGCTAAAATGAAACAGCGAAGATGTAAAGGAGTAGTAAGTATGAGTAGTACATAACATGTCAAAAATTTTGATAATGCATTGATTACTCACACTGACCAAACCGTAGCAAAACTGAAGAGACCAGATTGTTTTCTTTCTTCCCTCTACTTGCTATTAACTGAGCTTAGTATCTAATTACTACAGCCAATTATTATTACTAGATTTTAAAAAAAAACTCAAACGGTTAGTTAGAAACTAACAGACACGAAATTTAAAACACATTTCTCGTGGCTTTGTCGTGCACTTTGATACCCATGATTGGGTACAGCGACGAATTTCATTTCTAGTACTTCTCAGCCCTGAAGGCCTAATCAGTTGACAAAAGCTTTTTGGGTACTGGTTGCTGATCTTCAGTTTTAGTTAACGGAACACAATGACCGTTATTACCAACCTAAGCGCGCCTCCTGCATACAATAAACTCCAGTTCTTTTCTATAGCTTAATTGACAAATTTGGTTAATAACTGAGCTTTTCGAATTTAAGAAATAACGTTTTCCTTAGTTTATTGATAAACGAAATACAAAGGAAAAGAAAAAAAAAAGCAACCAGAAGAAAGAAAAAAATGTACATAAACTGTTTTTCGTTTAAAGTGTGACACAGACGGGTGCACGCGGACAAATACAGACTAGTGACAGTGGTGATGTCGAGCTTTCTCTCTCCGCAGCACTGAGCCCCCCCGCGATTGAATCGATTCCGCCATGAAGTATTCTCCATTCTCTCTCCAGGAGTGTTTAATCAAAACTTATCTGCCCCTGAAAAGACGAGGATGTCTTGACATCAGCCAAGACGTTAGGGAAGAGAAAGAAGGCTATCGAGCGACTAATTGCACAGGCGCTGTCATGCGCACAGGACCGGAAGACGCGTCAATAGGGGAGAACGGTGCAGAACAAAAGCGTGTCTGGAGCAGATTGCAAACAAAATCCTGCCGTGGATTTTCGGCAAAGTTCGCCGCGTTGTTCTACGGACATCCTTTTGGTTTTCAATAACTAAAGGTGTCAACAGAGGGCAGAGAGTTTCCTGCTCCAAGCCCCACAGTCAAGCCGAACGTCCTGAGTTTGATTTTTTTTTTTTAAATATCGAAGATCTGCTGCTTTTCGAGAAAAAAAAGCTGAGAATGGTAATTTAAAAGACACCATTCAAATTAAATTAAATAAGTAAGCCATTAATAGTCAGATTTACGCAATGCATGCTAGCCCCTCACCCATGAGGTTGGGTACCAAACCCAGTCGTTGCATGGCAACTGGCTGCTTTAAAGATGTTCACACCAAAACTTCGTTGTTACATTAGTAAAAAATTACCAAAGACTCTCGTGGATTCTAACAAATGAAAACAGTTAATTGAGAAAACTATAGAGATGGGAAGTGAAACTCACCTGGAATGGATAGCATACTTTCCAACCATCTAAAATCTCTAGGGAAATTAACAGAAACTGCCGGAAATCAAGAAAGGCGAGAAAAAAAAAAGGAGAAAATGACGACCTTTCTTCAAGAAGCAAGCGTGATATAAACCCAATGTCTACCCTAAATACTTTAATCAGATAAAATTAATTAATTAACAAAAACGAAATGCAAAATCAAAGAAATTTAAATCAAACCGAACTAGCCCCAGGAAGTGAGGACCAATTAAACCTAATATTAAATAAAAACAACCAACTGTATCGTGCTCAACTGCAGTAAAAATAAACAACAAAACAAAAACAAACGTGCTCGCAATATTGAGCCTGGTTTTATGCTCAGTGCTATGAAAGTTGAAGACGTGCTTTTAATTTTCTCCTTCAGTCTGATGGAGGCAGAACCTGTTTACACCTCTGCTCCTCTTTAGTAATAATCCTGTCGGTGGCGAGGGATCAGGAAGTGTAATATTGACGACGCAAGCTGTCTGTAGCCGCTCCTCTCGCCAGAACATGTTTAAGCATCGACCCGCACTTTGAAGATGCGTCCCGTATCGGAAGAAGCGCAGTTTCATGGCGAGCGCCGTATTATGAACGTGTTTTCCTACCCGGTTACAATGGGAAGGGTCGTGTTTTTAGTGCACGATGCCTTATATCTTGTCCTTTCTCTCCAATCTCCATCGGTAAGAGTATATATAAGTTTGGGAGTGCGTGAGTCGTGCGCTCGACAAACAGAGATACATCGATACATGGATAGTCTAACACGGCTTTCTTATTTCTTTTCTCTGGTATGAGAGGGTGATGGGAGGGTTATGTCAATCCACCAGCTAAGACTATATCACAGAAAAGCTTTTGTCTCTTTAAACATGTATGTATAGAAAGAACAGCCGAGGACGAAGATCTGAACTCAAGTCACCCAATTCCTGACTGTATTGCTGACAGGCGGTATGAGTCAGTAAAATAGTTCTTAACTCGTTTCCTCATTTGTGTGATTTTTACAATTAAATTATAAAAAATTACAAGTATGTCTATTTCTTTCATGCGCTTCCATGCCAAAATCAATCTCTTTCGAAAAATCCCTTGAAACTAACGGGATCGATTTGTAAGCGAAAAATCGCAGCAAAAGAGTAAGAATGCGCCAAAGCTACATTCGATCAGATATTTTGCAGTCCATTGTTTAGACCTTGCAGCTTCAATTATTTCCAGGCTTCTACTTATTTAGAATGACAAAGCAAAAGTTCAAAGAATCGCGTCGTGATTATATGGCAAAGAAAAGTCGAAGCAAGATAATCTTGGTCGTAACAGTGGATAAGTTGGCCGGCTCATCGCGATTTGAGTAGAATGCTGAATGTGATTCAGTAGGCTGCTGAAGATATGACTCACACAAGAAAGAGCAATCTAGTCGTATTTGAGAAGAGCGCCTCTCCTCTTTCCAATAACTTTCCTTAATGCAGACAGAACGAGAGAGAGAGAAAGACGAAGAGAGAGAGGAGGACATCATCCAACCAAACAAGGATGACATCTTTTTATATCAACTAGTAAAAGCTTCTGCTCAAATGACACTAGTCTGATTGTGTGTCACTTTGTTTACCACAAAGCTTCAAAAGAGATCTCATCTTCTGATTCCCTTCGAGACGTATAATCTCAAGAGACGGGAAATGGATTTCATTGCAATCGTTTGAGGCATACATTTCTTTTTGTCTTTCTTTCCTTCATTCGTCCACTCTTTTTGACTAACCGTTGACCGGTTCGCTTGAACAGGCACGCAAACGAATCAGATTCGGAAATGAACTGAAGTCAGTAAGCGCACATCTTACGGCTCTGCTATGGGACAGCTCCTGAGCCGTGCATGGTGGCCGCACCTTGGGCTGATACAACTGCGCATGCGTCACGTCACCGTGTTCCCTCACTTCCCCCCGTCTGCTCTGTTCGCATCTCCTCCTGCTTCCGCCGCAGCACACATATGTGACCTGCGTTACAGAAGACCAGTTTTCCCTTCCGGTTCGCCTGCCAGACACTAGTCAGGCGCAGATCAGATCAGTACCGTGACCCTCTCCTGAGCTTTAGGAAACAAGGGAACCCACATCCCCTCTCTGCTTGAGGTGACGCTCTCATTTTCCTTATTCTGTTCTTGACCCGCTTTGAAAAAAAAAAATATCGACTTGCTATTCTAGAGGTGGTTCTCACACAGCGCGAGATTTCCTGAACTAATTCTTCAGAAAATTCTACTTCAATTTTCGCTTTCGTTCCTTTCCTACTCCGTTTTTAGACCATCTTTTTGTCCGATTCTTGTGTATCCTGCTAACTCCAATGACTGTGTTCAAGAGAGCCAGCTGAGGTATGCTATTGAGAACTACTTGTTCTTTATTTTTTGGGGTTATTATTTATTTAGTGTCAGACAGACTGGCTGACTAGAGAGATAATTGCTATAATATTTAAGTTGATATTTCACGGAAGATGTTTCCAGCGTCAAGTGCTCTGCGTACAGAAGAGTCTGTAAATGTTGGCGAAGATGAAGCATAATGTGGTCATCACAAATATAGCAACAAATTAGAAAAGGAGGAAAAGAGGAAGGAGATGGGAAAAGAAATAAAGGAAAAAGGTAAAGGAGAAGTAAAAGATGGAGACGATAAGTTTATTTCACTTGTCATAGGAAGACATTACAAATTTTGCTGAATGGTCAAAGACAGCTAGACAAAAAGTTTGAGTAGACACTCAGTCCAACAACGCAGATGCCAGCCTAGCAGATAGAACAAGACAAGAAAGGCAAGTCTGTGAAGTTTCTCTCTGGAGAGCCTATAACGGGACAACATGATCGTGTAAGAAATGCTTACACTGTCCGTTACGGCACCTGCATGATCATTGGCTGTCGCCTCGTTCATCCTCTGACGTTAACCAGTGTGCCAAAAGCAAAATCATCACGAAGTATTAAAAATATCGCAATCCAAAATAGAAGCAGCGATGCTTTAACCGCCATCTGTGTCTGCGAGTGAGGCAGAGCGCCGGTCTGGCTGGGTAGTGGGTGTGGGTTTAGATAGGAATTAACGTGCAGAGTTTTAATAATATTGATGATTGTTTCTTCAACACGAGTGTCGTTTTGGTCTCCGGTCTGATCAGCGTCCCACAGTTCCTCACTTAAATCTCGCCTCTGGTTGAGGAAATCTTCTTACCGTGGTTTCTTTTGTCTCGGTCGCTGTTGAAGACTCGCCCCTCCGCTCTCATTTTGTCGCTTCCAAGTGTAGTTCTTTTCCTCCCTTCTGCCAACCCACTTCCTCCCCTCCTTTTTTTCGTGCATCTTGGTATCGTCAACACGTTACCAAAACTTCACCCCTCCTTTGTGTCGTCTGCTCCCTATTCTCTTCTCTCGCACGGAGGCGACCAAGGGGAGAGAAGAAGAGGATAGTGGCCCCTGGCTCGGGTATCCCGTCATGCCCCGGACGCTTCGATTATTTATCTTGGAGTAATAAATTTTATTAGGCCTCTAATTCTCCCTGCCGCTCAACATGAAGTTTGGAAAATCGTGTTAGCGGGACACTGTGTACGAGGTAATGGGATTGCAGACCGCTTCCACTGCTAATGATATCAGCCACAAAGGCCAAGACCCAGTACCGGGCCTTGATTGTGCCTCAATCGCTGGGGGACAAAGCAGGGATCGTCAGAAAGGGCTTGGTAACTGGCGAAGAAGGTCTGGACCCTTCTTCTCCATGCTTGCCAGATCTTCGCTTCGGAATGGCAGAGTTACTAAACCCCGGAGCAGCCCTTGGACGCCATGTTCAGTTGCGAGCCCTGTCTACTGGAACCAAGTCTCGCAGACGTACGGGACGTTGTCACGGTGTTACGGGCAATGAGATGGGACATGCGCAGTCAGGCTGACGTCGTCTAAGGGTCTGGGAGAGAAAGACTTGGTCTGCCTTGTCGAACAACAAGGTAGGTGATGAGATATACGTGTCCATCATGCAGCCGGCCACTGGGCACTCGAGCGTGATGTTACCTTCAGCAAATAAATACAAGATACTATTGGTGTGATGTCGAATTGTTTAGTAAACAAACACAGGGAAGCTATAAGTTTATTTTCTTGCAGTTGCATGCATATTAGACAGGTTAATATTTATTGTAGTAAGCTATAAATGAGTCTTGAAGACAGACGTGGAAGCAAGTCAACGTCACTGCTAAAACCTCGGTAGCTACAATATTTAACCGCTTCATCACTTTGTAAAGTGTTTGCAATTTGCAAAATCCTAAAGCTTATTCTGTGTACGTGAGAACAATGCGTCCTATGTGGTTTAAATGCGACCCTACGGTGTCCAGCGGACATATAGATACACTGGTGTGAGTTGTAAATATCTATACAGCTGTTTAAGCATGAAGCTTTACTGTTTGTAACGAGCCTTATGGCTGCAACTACATTTGCTATTTTATATTCGCACTGCTGTTCTCTTAGAATATACTTCAGATAATCAACTTTTAAAAATCTACCAGAAGAAAAGCACAAAGGTGCACTCTAACGCTGTGTGCAAAAATAACGCCAATCTTTTAATATAATTATTTGATACATAAATCTTAAATGAAAATTTTAAGCCCCATTATCGGCCAATCTTTCTTCTTTTCTTTGTTGTCTATTATTTATTTGTTGTTTTTCTTTCTTAAATTTGTTATTTGCTCATTTGTTAACTCTCTCTCTTTTCTCCTTTTTAGACCTGCTTTATATTTTTTGTCTTTCCTCTTCTTATTTTCAGACAAAAGGCAACACGTAAGCCAAACCGACTGACACATGAGACAAATATATGTCTAACAGAGCAAAATAAAAAAATGGAAATGTGACTTATATGAAACAGCTTCTCAAGAAATACAAAAATCTGGGCGAGACAGCCAAGATATCAAACATACAATAGAAAAAAGGTGCAGACACCCCCAAACCCCAATAAGAAATACGTAAATAAACAAATCTCTGCAATGTACTGCTGGCACCAGTAAGTACTCCAGCGCAGTAATAATTAAGACGTGAAGACCGCATTGACCTATGACATCTGTAATGAAAAGAGACAGTGTTCTGCAGCACCATAGAGGAATCGATCCTTCTTCTTACCCCCAGAAGCAAGTAAATCAAATCTACTACCATTGGCTGTATGCTGGTGTTCTCACTATCCTGTTAACCCTTGTAGTTCTGACACTGTGCAATGAGAAGGCAATATTGACTGCAATGCAGTGTGGCAGCGGCTGCAGTCACGATGGTGGAAGCTGTTGATTGTGACGATGGGAGTGGCGGTATTGATGATGACGACAATGAGAGAGTAAGAAAATGAATGAATGAATGAGAAAGTGAGTGAGGAAAAGCCCAAGGAGGTAAAGATACATTGTAATTATTAACGAACCAACTTTAGCAGAATACAATTTTTTTTAGGGTGACACTGTTATCCTCTTTCTAAAAGCTCCCCTTCACCAAGACATTGGTAGATTTTTTTGTGTAAATAGTACAGGCCAGAGTAAACAGTCTTCTCATTAATATTTTATTTTTCTTCTGCTCTTCTGCAAAGACGGTGTCAGCGGACGCCATGGAACAGGAAGTTAACCGATTAACCAACTTTCGTGGATGCTCGATCAAAACAACAGATTGACCTTATAGTAAATAATCCAATTTTATTCCAGATATTGTCTCAGGTTTGAATGAAACTAGGTTGAGTTGACATCAGTTGCCAGGCAGCAAGCCGTATTGTCACGTTTTCTTCAACTGACTAAAACCCAGCTTATTAACAGGATGGAGCGTGGGCTTCTTGAGTTTGTTCTTGTCCACGTGATTTCATTTGTCGGCAAGCGTAAGTCTCTAACAGCAGCGACAGTTTAATAGTTTATGGCGCCCTGTCTGTAGGTCCCACGATGTACCACACTGGCGAAACCGGCAATGGAAGCCAGAGTCATAATAATATAATTATAACATTTAATAATATAATAGTTATAACAATGAACCAATGAAGTAAATAAGCCTTTTATTTATGTATTTATTTACTTGCCATAAACACGCCTACTGCAATCTGACGTCTGGCGTTGATGCTAACCATCCACTCTACTTACAGGCTCACTTGCCGTTTCATAGATATACAATCTTTTTTATGCCAATCAAGGCATGTGCCTTATTGGTCCCAGGGGCGGTTGCACGACTGTTGAATAAGTGCACGGCAAACAGTTTCTTCCTAATCATGATGACGATTTTCATCGGTTTGGGAGGATTAGAGGGTGAGCAGCGGTGGAGGAGAGCAGTAGGGAGAGGGGAGGGGCTGCCCGACTTCGTTTATGAGCGAGCCCCCGGGGCAGGTCCTCGCCCAGCCACTCGCTCGCTGCTGCATCACATCAATCGCAGGACAGGAGCTTACTTCACCTCCCCAAGGGGGTGGAAGAAGAGAATGAGCTGGGCTCACTAACATCATCTCTTTGTCTCCCGGCTAGGACAGCAATTGCTTTATTCAGGTTTGTTCCTACTCGCGAACGAGACGGCTGGACGAATAGTTTGCTGGGGGTAGGGGGAGAATAGGTGGCAGGAGGAGGGTGAACTAACTTGCCTGATTGCCTCCAAGCGCGGTGCTAGATGTTGTTGTGTGTCGATTCTTCATGGCTGTTTGTGTACTGACATCCCAGCCAGGGCTGCTGAGTTGCAGCGGAACCAAAGCGAGGCCACATGGCAGGAAGACGAGGTTAAGCAGCGGTGAGATTGCTGCGGCAGGGTGTGCGGTCCGGGGGCAAGGGGAGACAGCCAGAACAACGGCACCGGTCTTCTAACGACCTTAGGCCACCTGGGATTCGATCCTCCGTTCTCTTTGGTGCGATCTTGAGTACGGTGCACACAGACCCCTTCTTCCCTCCTGGCATAGATTACAATCTTGGAGAAAATCTCATCCACTGGAATCGTAATATCTTCGTGTATTGCTCGGGGCCTTCGGTCTAAATGGCTTAACAGGTAGCTCGTCAATTAAAGAAAAAGAGAGGGAAGAAACGAAGAAAAAGAAATATGAAGCAAGACTTCTGGCATTGAGAAGGAATAGGGTGTGAAAGGAGAATTATTTTCCCCCTCAAACATCCACGCACACTCTTAGCTTGGTATCAGCCCAGACACAAGGACAAGACGTGCGTCTGAGGAACGTAAAGCAATAACAATAGGAACTCGATCATAGCGTATATGGGAAATCCAGTCACGTGACTGTTACGTCATCAAATCAGATTTAAAGAAACGGCTTTCAATCTTAAGTCTCCTCCCTCGCCCCTCTCCTACCTCCCCTTCTACCCGCTCGATCAATTTTTTTTTTAACCGTGCTTTGACGTCAGCTGGACTTTGTTGAGAAAACTTCATTAAAGTCATTCTGGTGATCTCGTGCGGCTCATTAAGCCTTTGCCTTCCTCGCACAAGCTGAAATCCATTCTGTCTCTTCAACATATTGTTTATCTTACGAACCTTCCATCCCTATTTCTCACAAATTTGTTTTCCAGCAGCAGAAACGAGTCCGAACAGAGTGTGAACATGACAAATACTCATCGCTTTTCCAGTCAAACTCAGTAAACATTGTGCTCTCCCCACCACCACCCCTGATCCCTCCTCCCTCAAACAGCGCCCTATTACCACACGAAACAATCTCTCATTCACTGAGCGAAGCCACATGCAGCAGTCATTCGTGAACGATGGATCCAACGACTAACAACTCCTGGCTGATGCTGATGACAAGTCCTGCAGATTGTCCACCACGGGGTCTCGGAAACACCAAACACGCAAAAGTTATGTATGGTAGGACTTTGCAGCAACCACTTGACTTATGTCCAAGACTATGTGAGGACTGGAAGCAGCACCAGGTGTGCGACCAAACAAGAAAGACAGGAACCTAGAAGTCGGAAATGTGAAATCAGAAACAAGAGAGCCTAGATCAGGCCTTAGGTAAATTCCTTCTTGTTTACGATAATAGTTCATCAGTAGACATCGATCGATGAAAATAACTCTTTAACGGCAGTACAACAGCCACACCAGTCATTACGAAATGTATCACATGCAAAGTTTTACTGCTACGAAAAATTGGAAAAGAACGATTAGTGTGGTAACTAAAGAAACTGCTCAACAGATTTAAAAAAAAAAAACCCAAACGCGTATAGAAAGATTTTGCGAGGAAATATCTGATCAGAGTAGTCCTATATCCATCCCTTACTACACACTGATTGTGAAAACAGCTCACACAGGAAACAATCTTTATTTGCATTGTTAAAAACTTTTTGATCACATCTTGGAAGCATTCCTTTTGTGGCTGTTAAACATTTTTGCCTGGAAAACGTGATGTTGTCGGAGTTAAGAACCCGATCACACTCACAAATCAGCCAAATCAACCATTATCAACCAAAAACAATGATCGAATAATTTCATTCTTACATAAATACATGTCTGTAGAATCTACGCTGTATTCTAGTGTTTGACTAGGAAGTTTTTCTTTTAAATCGACTATTTAAGATAAAGTGTATCTCTTGCTATTTCTCAGCGAATTCGGAGAAGAGCTATAAGAAGGGAGAGACGAAAGACGGGGGTAAAAAAAGAGAAGAAAGACGATTACAGGAGGTAGAAGAGTTAGGAAGGGAGGTCAAGGAGGTCAAAAAGTAGAAGAAAGATTTGCTGGATTGAGAAGACAGATCACGGTCACCATAAAAAAACCGAAAAAGATGTCCAACAGCCGATATTGAAAAATACCTCCTTCCTGATTCTCAGAGCCTTATTGCATGGGGAAATATTTTTAACCGCCACCGTATTTCGGCGGCCATTTAATGGAGGGGGAAAAATGGCCGTCCGACGAACGCTTAAGATAAACACGTGGCGATATGACAGATCGCCACCAAAAGCTGTCAAAGCAGGAAGGCTTGGTGCGACAAAACCTCTTGACGCGCCGTATGAATCTTCGATGCAATCGATGATACAGCCACTCTCTTTTCCTCTCGTCCTCTCCTGATTTATGTTGACGTACCCGCTTTGTCCTACTGCCTTCCTTACATCCCTTCTTCTCCATCATCGCGCACTGCTACACAGATGTCTTCACTTACTATGAAATTTTGTTATATTTATATTCTGCATTTCTGATGTAAGCGTCCGTGCACGACAGCGTAATCCCATTAATCAACATTATTATTCACTTTCTAGCTAGGTAAAGGTGAGGCAAGAGGCCCTCGTCGTCGAGGGCGTTAAGGGCAGTGGACGTGTCTAGGCATGTGAAAAGTTGACTCTCATCTGCCATCGCTCTTACATCCTCTGATCAATCAGGTACTGGTATCTGCAGACCAGCTGTTAGTTGGGAGGGGGAAGATTACCAGCCACAGGTCCGAAAAGGCCAACTTCTGCTTCGCAGTCGAGTGAACTAATCACTAGGCTTCAATGCCTCCCCACTTTCTGATTATTGGACAATAAACTCTGTTATGTTGATTCACTCAATTTTATTCACTCCCTTCCTGTCCTGTTTTCTGTTTTTTATTTTATTTTATTTTTTACATCTTTGTTTACAATCTCTCTTGATAGTTTATTTGTATACAAAACGCAATTTTAGGTTTCCATTGAGAGATTTTTATGTATATCCTCAATAGCTATTTCTATTCTCAGTCCTACATGATATAGTTCCTTACATGCATCATAATTATGGTTTTACAATACGTCTTTCTTGATAAACAATTAATTTTGTTATTAGATCACTTTATAATAGTTTTTAGCAGTGTCATTCAGAAAATGTTCTTCATATTTCTACAAATCCCCATCACATACAAACAGCTCTTTAGTATGCAAATATGGACTAACGTTTGAGCTTTCTCGTCAAAGTTATTAACTGAAGCTTCTACAAAGACTTTCTTAAACTTGTTCGAACGTTTGTCCATGTCTGATCTTGAGCAATACATACAAACGAAAAGTATACCATGCCTTACATACACGGGGCCATAATCATTAAAAAAATAAAACAGATTTGCACGTAATCAACTTGGTATATGTCCCATTAACTATTTCAGACAACAGAAAAAAGCAAGAAAACGAAACAACAAAATTCCAAAACAAACACAAACTGAAGGAAGAGCAGAATCCAAAAACAGGCATTGCACAGGAACAGAAAGAATGTCGATCAGTTTCCTTAGACACGGCTCTTTTATCTAAAAGGGTTAGATCTTTGGATTAGAGAAACCTGTTTAAATGATTTAGTTTCATTGATTTCATGCTCTCTCTCTAGAGGCAATCTGCTATGCAATCGAGATGGAAACAGTAACGGTATTATCTAGATGTCTCATTGAAATTCATGGCGCTCTCTGCTTGCCCCTTCTTAGCTTTTTTTTCCCTAGAAAAGATCAAATGCCACGGCTATATTCTGCGTTTTAAGATGCATTAATACAATGTCAAATGTTAGAAGACAAACACTCTGTGACTGATGGGTTTAGATTATAGAAATGCTCCCTGATGAACATCAGAATCGCTAAATGATGAACGCGTTAACAACGATTTCCGTCCACAGAAAGTCACTTTAGCTTTTTTTTTTTTTTTTTTTAAAAAAGTAGAAAGATTTGATCAAGAGGACCCCTTTCGATAACTAGATGTGTTAATGTCCACTTCTAGGATCTGAGCTCTATATATTGGTAGCTGAGACTAACTTTAGAGTCGTTTCTTCATTACCTGCTTAAATTTTCCATGTAAGGTATATAAAAGGGTTCTTCATTTCTCCCACCCTCCTGCAGGCTGAATGTTCATAGTCTATCCAGAGGTACCATGGTTGCCAACTTTTCCAGCTTTCGAATAGTAAAACAGAAAACTGTATAGTAAAATTCATTTAAATGTATCGATTAAGGTCATTACAAGAAAATAATTTCCAAAATCTGAGCGAATAAATCCTCTACCGCTTAAAAGACACAAATATTACCAAATGAGTTTCTCATCTGAACGAAGAAAAACTTTAAAGTCCAAGCCAATTCAATGATAAGAAGAACACTCACAAAGCAGTCTTGATCTGTTATTTGTTATTTACCTCTGAAGAACTTTACAGATCGGGCAACCACAGCATCCAAGAACGGAAGTATTCTGAGTACAAAAGACTGAAAATAATGTTTTGAAGCTATGTTTTGCTCGAGACAAGGACAGCAACAAATACGAGCAACCGCCAATGTTACTACTCGGAAAGAAAGAAAAAATTGCGGGTGGTAGAAACTAGGCAGTGTTAGGGCTAAAGCATGTCTTTGTCCTTCACATCCACATCCAAGCAGAATAAAAGCTGACATTTAAAAAAAAAATACGTTTAAGACGAGGAGATCACCGAAGCACTCGAATTATGTCCCTTAAGTCTGTTAACCTCATTTTTTGTCTTTTCCTCCCGTCCTTCATTGTGTGTCTGTTTTCCTTTCTCTGGAACCGGCACACACAAAGGCCCTCCTGACGAGATTGGCGTATGGATAGTCAAGTTCTGATAGCGATAGTTTAGTACGAGTTTTTGCCATAGTTTAAGGAATGAAACACAACTTAAAAACGGAAAAAGGAGAAAACCCCCGACACCAGGCTTATCACAGCTTCACTTCTTGTTGTATTTTTCCATCTCACATTTGTGTTTTGAGTTTTATCTCATTCTTTTTGTACTTTAGCTTATGGTTTACATTTTACGTTATGCCACATGGAAAAGGTTAGCAGCAAGCAGCTCACATCCTTGTTCTTAAAGGGAGTGCAAAGACCACAAGTGGATCTTGTTCTGTAAATTAAAGTGTATTGATCGGAAAACACAGCCGGAATATCAAATTATAATTATCTAGAGATGACGAAACGTGCAAGTTGTCTGTGCACCGAATCACACAAAGTGAATTTTATGATTGCTCTAAATTGCTCCAAAGCATTACAACAACCTTCCTCTTTCCTAAAAGCCTCGTGCTGTGATTTCAACGTTGTCCATGTTAAGCGGTCAGGACTGGGTTTTCTGGGTTCAGATCTCGTCTCGGGAACTCTGTTTTTTTTTTCTACTTCTGACACATGTTTATAGTGCCTACATCTGTTGGAAATATCGGCCAAGCTACCGACTCGACCTAAAAGTCGCCACAGCTTTCCTTGCGCTACCTCCACGATTTCTAGTCTTGTGCATTGCAGTAAATTCTGCTTTTCTCTTTACAATTCCTAATAATTGCTACACACCTGTAATCTCACAGATGTTCACCTGGGATAAATTAATTTCATGAAAGAAAACATGATATATTGCAAAACATTTACTTGACATTTTCATAGGTGGCAATCTTCAACTGTGTCCTACTGATTTCAGGAAAGCCAAATATGATGTCCTCTTCCTTTTTTCCTCAACACGGTGAGAAAAGGTCAGAACGAATTCAGTACTCACCTGAAGAGTATGTACATGGACATAAGGCTGTCTGTCTCTCACTCTGCTCGTCTGGTAATTTGTCAAAGCGTAATTAAAGCCTGTGGTTTTGACATTTACATTCTTTTTTGTTATAAGAACTATACAGATGTAGCTATTATTATTATTATTTCTTCATCGAGGTTTAACAGTGTAACGCTGCTCATGGTGGTATCAGTTTTGGTTTGGTAGTGGTATAGTTTTTACCGGAAGTAAAACCAGGATCTATTTGTGAGTTTGAAAGAAAAGTTGTTGTTGGTCCATATGAGTGGAGGTAACAGAAAGATAAAAAATAGCACCATACAATAGCGATCACGAAGCTCATTATTAGTCTTTAACTGCTTGCCTCAGACCATGCAGTGCAAAGGGAAGTCTTTGTCAGTCGAGGATCAGACTCCATGCTATGTCTACAGTCTCATACCACTTTTAGTGTCTGCCGCATCATCTCGGTGGCTGTTGTAGACTTCACAACTCAGGAAGTCCCCCACATCCCCCAGCCTCTAAAGGATGCGAGGGCCTCGCAGTGCTGGCAGATATGTCAAAGTTAGAGCACTTCTCCGGGCAAACTGCTGGCTGCCGCAGTCCATGAAAGTGCCATTCCAACTTTTGGTTGTTTCCTGTCTAAAGACGAGCCAATTCCCGGCAAAAGGGTCTACGTTGAGTAGACAGCATCTACCTTTAGAGACGTTTGTCCCCAAGACTGTGAAGTCTGCAGTAGGCAGGGTACCGTACTCATTATGAGGAGAGGATATTGGGCTACTCGGAGGTTTATGATGACTCCGAGTGAGTGATGCCTCCCTATCGAGAGATGGGAAATGGCTGGACTGGGATCCGACTATGTGTGTTGTTTGTACAGCTGGTGGAGTACTTTGTAGAGAAAGAGAGAGGAAGAGGGAGAGAGTGAGCAATGAAAGCTTACTTTCCCAGTTAATTTTGTCGCTCTCGTGAGAATCCGTTTATTGCTTTGCTTCGATAGAATGAAGCTGAAGTCGGTTTTTAGGAAATTGTCTGCATACAGTCATAAGATTAAAGAACCTGAGTGAAGGGCGAACAGAGCGAGGACCGCTGAATTACCGTGCCAGAACAGCTGTGCACTTCCAATTCTATTTGTCTTTCCTTTTATCGTAAACTTCAGAACTAAAAATCCACTGACACTTCTGGTTTTGTTGTTGTTTTTTACTGATTTGTTTTGTCTGGCACATTACATAATATGTTTTATTTCAACATTGCGTTGGTTAAAGATCATCCGACACGGAGGGGTAGCATCAGAAATTTGGAAGGCAACAGTAATGGTAACAGATTTTTGAATGCTTTTCCTCTGATCGGTCATTCAGAACTGATGTTGCATGTTAATTGACTAACAGCCTTAGCAGCGGGCTGTAGATAAGTTGCTTCAGTTACCGAACCGAGGTAAATGAAGCGAAGAGTTAATAATATCATACAGAGGTAAATCTTTCACCGGAGACTGGCAATCATTAGAGGTAAATGGACCTAAAACATGTATCACAGAGGGATTTCCTGACAAAATGACTGCCACTTGCCTGAGTGTGCATTACAAACTCTTTAGTACTTTGATGACCTGTCCCTGTCCTTGCTCAATCTGATACAGTTTCATCTGGAAATTGGATGATGCACTCTCATACCGGCAGTAGCTGTATGACAATAAAGGCAAAAGGCCATAAAACGAATTAAGCATGAATCTAATTATTTGCTGTCCATGAAGGACCTGTTTTATGCATGTTCATGACACGGATCACTGATTCAGCACGCCTTTTCTTCCTGTCATCCAGAAAGTCGCATGTGGATCAACCAGTGTGGAAAGTAAAACATGTACGCCTGTATCTTTGTGTGGCGCACGCCCAGTTACAAGTCTGTTAAATGTCAATCGAATTTTAAAGGAATAAACGAGAAAGTTTTTTTTTTGTGACATCAACTTCTGTTGAAAATTGAATGCAGCTGGAGATCTCAGTGCGCATGCGTCAACGAAACATAAACGTCCATTTTGCACTCTCTGTCTGCTGGACCCAGTGGCTGTGTATCCGGGTGGCTGGAGCTCGGCCAGCAGTACATATCATGTACCCGGGTGGACACGTCGTGAGGGCTCGCAGCCAGTGGAGACTTGGCCGTGAGAAGACAACAAGGACAATCAAAAGCCTGACGTCAGCTGGCTAGACGTGATTGAGGTCTGAACTACGACGAGACGCAACCCACGTAAACTACGTCTTATGGCCACAGCCTCGTACAACTTACCCCGCAGTCATCTTCTGTCTGACCTGACAGTATCGATGTCTGTCTTTTTGATTAGACTTCATTTCCATTATTATAAACATTTCCCCGTCTCTTTGTCTTTCCGTGTGTATTCTTTGTCTCGGCATTTTTGTCTTTATGCCAATGTTTTGGCTTTAGCCGTAATGACACTAGATCATTAATCTTCTCTGACTTCAAGTGCTGGAAGAAGTTGACAAAGAAACAAAGGGATCAGGCAAGCTTTTGTGTGCAGGAATCGTTTTGCAGTTACCAGCGTCTATAATGTAAGCTAACATTATTATGTTCAGTGCTGTACAGATAGAGCTCATAGTTTTTATTGCTTTCTTCATCACCATAACAGTTTTATGATGGCATTATGAAAACGTCTTTTGTAAAACAAGTAAACAAACAAACAAACAAACAAACAAACAAACAAACAAACATGCTGCAAATTTAAAGTCAAACGATACAAGACACGTTTCACTAAACAGACCATGGTATTATAGGTATTATAAAAGGTATACAATAGATAAAGCGATGAAATGGAAGATGCCAATGAAGATTGTAATGGCTAATGTTAATACACTGATCACCTCGTAATATACACTCGAGCTGTTGTTGTTAAAAGGTTAATTTATCTTCTTTACTAAAAATACCACACCGGAACTCGAGAATGGCTATTCTTTCCTTTACCCTTTTACCACCTTTCTTTGAGATTTCACCTCCAACAAAACCACGTACGATCGAAACAAATATACATCACAATCGACACAAATATACTTAAAAATAGACACAAATATACATCACAATCGACACAAATGTGCAGCACAATCGACACAAATATACTTAACAATTGTCACAAATATACTTAATGATCGACACAAATACACTTAATGATCGATACAAATACACTTAATGATCGACACAAACACACTTAATGATCGATACAAATACACTTAATGATCGATACAAATACACTTAATGATCGACACAAACACACTTAATGATCGATACAAATACTCTTAATGATCGACACAAATACTCTTAATGATCGACAAAATTCAAGTCACACTCGATACAAAATGCACTTAGCAGTCAATACAAATACAATTCACAATGTACGACACAAATACATCTCTAAATCAATACAAATGCCTTAACAATCGATGAAAACAAAGTCGCATTGCACTCAGTACTACCGATGCTTCATTGGGGAGGAGCTTACCTGTCAGGTGAATGCTGGGTAAAATCCACACCATCGACAGCACCAGGAGACCCCCGACGGAGACGACTGCGAGAAGAACCATGACGGAAAGGCGGTTGCAACACCACACCGTCTCCGGACGACGACGCAGCAGCAACTTCACGTTAATGTCTGACGGATGCGTGCGACGCAGAGGCCCCCCTGGTGCACAGCATGCGTCTGGCTGCTCCACGGCAAGGACAAGTCGGCTCTATGAAGCTGCTACGGTCTTGTCAAAGAAACAGCCTCGTGGGTTGACAAGGGAACGACAGTCACCAATCCTTAGCTGCTGTTCCTGACCCTAATGAATGCCTCTGTGTGACCTTTGTAGGCTCCGCCACAAACCGTTAGGTCTCAACAGTCAATGGAACATTTCTTCGTCTTAGTCAAGTGTCGTTTCATTTTCGCATTCGATGTAACACAGTAGAAAGATTGTTGAGAAAAAGCTTTTTCAGTAGTTTAAGCAGATCCACAAAAAGGAAGACAATACAATATTGGCAAGCGCTGGGAACAGTACCAAGCTTAAACTCAGTTCAAAGCAAAATAAAAAAAAATAATAAATGACAGTTTTGTACTGCTTGTGCGTCGGCGTCAGTAATTATTCTAACTGATGTAAAATCCAGCCACAGAAATCTTATCTTCTATTTTATCAGTGATCAAGTGTAGAACCCTTCTATGTCCATCAATTGTCCCACACGAGTAAAACAGAAGTCGTGTTAGTTTATTAATGACTAGCAATTTTTGAATGGCACTCAACCGTTCAGATCCTGTAAACAGCAGTTCAGTTCAGATGAACCCATTAACCAGGGACAATAATTAAAAAAAAACTACTCAGAGTGTGATTTATTAACCAGGGTTCGTCAGATGTCCACGCTCTACAGTTTGAGAACGAGGCTGTAGAAGCAGGGCAGCAACACCTTTCTGACAAGCCTGAGGATGCCTCACAAAACAAAGCTACGCGTCACTTTACATTAGTTCCAGTTCACTTCCTCCTTCGTTGCTTTCCTGTTCAGTCCCTGAGGGATAATGTCAGCGAGATTTCTTTTTTTTTTCTTTTATTATTTTACAGAAATCAAGTACTCGAACCTACTCTTCTTGATTGTGCGTCCCAGCAGTGTCTATGATGAAGTTGTATAACACCAATAATTGACTATCTTAACTCCATCACTCTAAAAGCACACTTGCAAACGCTCCTCTTTTGAAGGATGCTCCTTTTTCTGATAGGGACAAAGGAAAGGAAAAAGAAGGAGACGATAATTTCTTTAATGACGATATCAGCAGTGTATCGTTACTACTGCCAAATCTTTGCCATTGCCAGCCTTATTTATTACTTTTTTTTTCGCACTGACTGGCACCTAGTTTCTTCCTAGCCTTACTGCGATGTTCTTACGTCTATTCTTTCTTTTCTAGCCACAGTTGTAGCAAACATTCTTGCCAACCTTTTCAAATTACCGGCTGTGCTGGCTGCTGACTCCCACAGCCGAGATTTACCGATAAATGGCGATGGATGCTGAGTACACTTTAACTACGCTGTTTCTGGTCTTCCTGTCGTAGAAGCCAACTCTACCATCATCTATCACCGACGGAAATAAATTTCGTGATTTAACTGTCGATTTTTTTCTTTCTCCCCGCAGCACTACATCTACCGCTGCCTCACACAGTTTCAGCGCTCACCTGAAGCAGATTTCCATATTGCCAAGGTAAGGAGACATGTGACGTGAAGGTTCCACCCTCAGCCCAACCACGCCCTCCGAGCTGGAAGGGTAATTGTCTTCCGTCTAGAGCCAGGTGAGCGAGGGAACGAACTCGGCGCGTCTCCAGCTTCTGACAGCTTCGTCTGTGTCGTCGCCACTGTCTCACACTTTCATTTCTTCTATCTAAAAGGTCGTCCTCAAAATCTCAGCTTCAGATGCTGGGCGTCTTGCTTATGAAGGAACGAAGATCGAGCTTTCTCCGCAACATTTTGACAGAATCAATGGACAAATATAGGTTTCGTTCTGGTGAGTCCGGTAGGATTCTGACAAACCCGAGCCCAGCTTGAGTTACCTGCCCCACCTCAATGAAAAGCATTGATTATCCGTGCTCAGAATGACAAAGGTTTAGTCACACTGCAGCATTTACCGGGAAAAGTTTTGGAAAGCTTACATATCAAAAAATTGAATCCTTGGTCTGTGTTGTGAAGCAGCTGTATTCTTGTCGACTCATATCCACAAAGACTTTACACTTTTGAAGACAAAAACATTGGGTCTAGGATTAGTGATTAACAAGCTGGGGGATTTCACAGGTGTCGCCACAGTAAGTTCCATTGTCACGCCAGACGGGAGTCCTTTGACGAACGAAGCCTTCTTGAGTCATTTCCTCTTAGGTGTAAAGTGAAGATCTGCGATTGTCAGCAAAGCCAGGCACTGCATTGCAGTGTTCTTGAGAAATCTGCGGAAGAAAAGAATAATGCAGTCATTCTACCCTTTTTCTAGACAAATGTGTATATGACAACAAAATTAATGTTTGGAAAGGTGGTTTTAGATTGGCTTAATGAGAAACAATGAACGGGGATGATCAATTAAAGCTTGGACTTAAATTTTCAGAAATATTTTTGAAAGAAATTTTAAAGGGAAATAAAGAAAGGAAGAAAAAATAGAAACAAGCAAATAAATAAATGATTAGAGATATCAGGTGAAGAAAGGTACATGTTTTGTCAGATTCAGAAGTATCATATATGATTGGGATTAAAATATAACAATTTACAGAAACTATCAATAACATGTCTGGGTCGAAACAACACATATCTGCAAGTGTGAAAATTTTAGAAAAAATATCCAGCATTGAATTAAATGTTCTTGTCTAACATGTGTTGGGATTTTGTGGCATACGTCTCATGCACATGACTTACCAACAAACCTACTCTCGAAATTGCAAGAGAGAGATTTCGTTACTAACGTTAATTACATTCACAATTATGGACAGAAATCCTATTTGCACTACTAATAATTAAAAAATTTCAAAGAAGGCTGAATCACTTTGTTGTTGGCATTGCCTTCTGGTCTATCGAACTCGTGTTCGCTTACACAACGCCTGGCGCAGCCAAAGTTTGGCTCGAACAGTTTATATAACTACTATGTCTACAGATAGCGAAGGATTCATAGACTATTCATGCCAGTACAATAATACACACGATCTCCGTAAACAAGGGGAAAAAAAGAAAAGGTAAATGTCGTCTCCTAACCTTTTCAGACCGTTGGAGTGTGAGGTGTTCTGGGGGCCAGCTTTACGTGAGGGCGGTGCCCCTCTCCTCTCCCTCCCTACCTTACCTTCCCCAACCCTCTATTAAGTCAGGTACACATTCTAACCAGCTGAGTCGACTGGGAGAAAGTTTGCTGCGCTACTCGGGTATCGAACCAGCTCGTCTCTCAGTTCGAACGCCAGCGTTCTAACCGTTCGGCTATCCACTTACCCCGTAAACAAACTACAACATTATCTCTCTCATTCTCTCTCACACATACGCACGCGAATTTTGTATCTAATGATGTTCGAATACTTTAAGTGTCAGAAACAAGAGCGATCAAGAGAGCTCGTATTCTGGAGGCAATCAAACAACGGCTGTCTTCTCAGACCCGAGAGCATCTCATCACAGTCAGAAGAACGGCCTTGCTCCGTCTCATTTTACCCCCACCGCCCTTTTGTTTGTCTTTTTCTCATTCACTCTAAAAAAAAAAAAAAAAATTTCACGCTCACAGAAAAAGCACACAGCAACCTGTCGACTTGAGAAATGTCTTGAGAGACACGCCATGTCGCTACACGCGAAAAACTTCCATCTCCCACTCGGTGAAGAAGGAGACGCTTTAATTTGATTGTTTTCAGGGGGCAGCCACTTTACAGACGCCAGCTGCTGTGTGCTGAGACAGAAGGACCGAGCACGTCCTCTCAGTCACCACCGCGCATGTCCGCGCACACCACTGGCACGTTCACACCGGCACTGTGACCTGTGGCAACTATATTTAGCTTTGGTGTAGCCGTTACATTTTTACCTCCTGGCACCAGCAGGTTGAATATGGGTATGACAAGATAATCCGCTCTCTGTGATCTACAGGTTTTTATAACAACTTCTAAAATATTAATCGGCCATCTTCTGTTAGTCTACTTTAATTATTGAGCGAGACCTTTAAGAACATCCGGGTTTCTTTGGGTTTTTTTTATTTTTTTTTTCGAAGAGCAAAATTTCAGCCGTCGTTTTGTGCACGTGAATGGACACAGGTATGAGCAGGTTTATTCGCGCACACGTGTCTTCCATAACTCGGCCTAGGGAACAGAATTCAGAAACCTCAGCAACTGTCACGTGACAGAATGCAACATATTTCTAAACACTTCCGGTCTGTTTGGATGATTGAATGAATGCTGCATTCCCACCGTCAATTTATTGAACAGAAGGAAGCAAAGCCTTATAGTCTAAGCTACGTGGCGGCATTTTTCTAGCGGAAAAACACGAATTACCGGAAGACGGAAATGTCCCAGGCTCAATGAAGTTGAACAAACTTTAACAAAATGGGCTCGCGATCTGCGAGGAACGATAAGATAAAGCGAAGAGAACACACAAGAAAAAGAAAGAAAGAAAATTATATGTGTTACGTGTGACCCCAGCATGCCAAAGTTCATTTTCCGCTTTCACATTCGCAAAGATTTAAACCAAGAAACCCGTTTCCTCTTAAAGAATGTAAAGTTGTGAGACAGTACAAGAACTGGTAGAAAGAAATGTCTGGCGGTGTTGGAGTTGATCCCAGCGTACTAAGAGTTTAATTACAGAATTCAACTAAACATCGCTGACTTAGAACATGACATCCGTGAACAGAATGATGTGCTACAAGGCTAACCGTCGGCATGAAAGGAAGTTTTTGTAGAAAAGAGTCTCTCCTTCAGGATGACGCCTCTTCCAGGATGGAGTGTGTTTTGCCAGGGGATGGGGAGGAGACAAGATGGACGCGTTAATGGTTGTTCTTAAAAATTCCAGACTTTTATGTAGAGTATTTGCCTCCATTTAGGGTGGCACCGCCTCCACTGGTGACAAACAAGAGTCGTTTTAATGTAGGCATTGAAAGCGAAAGGGGGGTGGTCCAATACAAATGTAAACGCTTGCCTCCATTAACTGTTTTGGGCCGGATATTAATAGAAAGTCTGGCTTCTGCTACAGAATTCAGAGAGTCGACCCTCAGCAGACTGTCGTTTTCTTTCGCCATGCCGACCCACCGCGGAAGTGCACGAACATTTTATTTAAGAATTTGAATGAACATTTTATATCGAATTAAGATGCATTGATTTAGACAAAAACATTTGCATGTACAGACAGACATACACACATACAAACACGCGAGGAAATACTTTTATGTCAATGTTTACAAGTGACTTCCAGGCTGTTTCTGGACGCTTACCTGAAAATCGTCAGCTACTGCTGAGAAAAAGAAAGGTGGTAATCTCATTCATCTCACCTACTCGTTATACAGACTTACCAATGTTTTCCACTCCTCCGGTTCACAGCCTTTTGACTTTTTCATTGATTTTATTCCTCTCGCAACTAATGTAACATTCATTCAGTGTTTCACCAGCTTTCATTGCAAGTGAATGCGTGAGTAATTAGGCAGCAAAAGCTGCCACACGCCATGCCTGTCCAGGGTGCGGTGGTCTCATTTCGTCTGCACCTTGTTCTTCTTCTCCTCAGTATACTCCTCTCCAGATTATGATGCAGGAATGCACTGTTTGACCTAACTACTTTTCGTGCTGGTACTTTTTTGTTCTCCTCTCCCCTATCTCCTTTGTCTTCGCTTTTCCCATCTTTGTTTCAGATCTCAACACAAGTAACCGTTGCATTGTACTGCATTCGGACATGACTTGCTAGGCAGGTGTTGAGAAACTCAGCCATTTTCACAAGAGTCACGTGGTATAAACTTCCCGATAGGACGTGAAGCAGAACTTTCGCTTCTTCAATGACGACGGAAGTCACCTCAGTCTTCCCTTCTACGATGACAACCCCTTTGTCATCTTCCTCCGCACATGCTCTAAGTTGTCCCTCGTCGGTCCATGATGTAAGCAATGCTGAAAGTCGTTGGTTCTCAAGTCAGCTGAGCTGGACACGTCGGTACATTTCTGATAGCCAGATTTTCTTTAGGGAGGAATTTTTCTGCTTTGTCTCTCGTAACCTCTACCGTGTAGTGATTGTCATTCTATTAGAGTTGAGACAATATTTTGTTTCTGCTCACCCAGCTGTCAGGTTTGCTCACTGCACTGCTGCTTCACATTCGCAGTTCTTAAGCAATTAAGGTGTTGGACCAGCCACAAGTGCCCTCTGTCCATTCGTATTTTCCATGCTCACTCTCCTTGTGTGTTTTTTTTTCATCTCTGCCACGCGCCTTCGTCTGTAAGCTGTCGTGTACGGCAAAGCTCGGCGTTGCTTCAGCTCCATTTTTTTCTCTCCATCTTCAATACTTTTCTTGCATATTTATCCCAGATGGTGGTTCAATATCATAGCCAGGAAAGGATTTTGTTTACAGCTCATTCCTCTTGCCTCCGTACATTGAGCGTTCGACATATGACCTTTTTAACACGCAACCATCTCGATACTTTTTTATTTTAATTTCGATTGTATGATTCCTTTTTTCAGGCAACCATCTCACCCGAATTCGTCAGAAATCTGTTGATGTACCATCGACCCCACAATCCAAGCGTTTACCGTCTCTTTGACATTCAGCACAAAAATACTCAAAAGACGAGTCATCGAGGAGAGGGAGAAAAAAAAGTGAGGAAGACAAACAAGCATTCAAATTAGTTTTGTACTTTGGTCTAACAAAGGTCAGAAAATTGTCACTAACAAGGTAAAGGTCGAAAACTCATTAAATATTCTTTTTCATTCTACTTTGTTAACACCTAATTTCCTACTCTGTCCAACACACGACTGGAAAAAAATATTGTGCTTCTGGGGACTTTGACCATCCATGGAATCGTAAGCAACAGGCTTTTGTGTCACGACAAACTCAGCATCGCAAAGAACATGCGAAAACACTCAAAGCTGGACCAGCGAGTCTTCCAAGACCTGATTAAAATTGAGTTTCAAATGTGCTCGGCTGCAGCAATCATCCCTCTCGTTTAAAAACAAAAACTTCGGGCTGGGTTCATCTTATTAAATATATAAACAGCTGTAAAAGCTTCCTCACTTTTTATCAACCCTTGACAACCATGGTACCGCTGAATTGTTCATGCTGTCGCCAGAGTATACCGCACCTTCAAAGCGTGCCTCTAAAGAACGTGCATTATTTAACAGCACGCGAAAGACGCCATTACAACCAACCGGCACGACGTCTGCGCTTCTCTTTCTTTCCATCAAACAAGAGCAAATGGGGACTGACGCACCGGAAGCGACTTTTGACCTCCTTCTGTAATGAACTCCGTTCTACTCTAGTGGAGGCCAAGCGGCCATTCTCATTGTCTGCTCAACACGCCAATGTAGCTCTTGGTGGACGCTCGACTCATTGACCACACAGCTACAGCTTTGGTGTGACTGCAGCGCCAGTCATCAACACACCGACTGTCGAAAATCATTCGACACATGTCACTTAATTACTCACACATTCTCTTAATAACAGTTGGTGAGACCGAATGAATTTTACATTAAGTAATGTTTTCAAGGAAAACAGGAACTGCAAAGAAAGTGAGTGTTGTAATGAGTCAAGTGAACACCTAGCAGTTACGGGAAAGGAGCGATTTTTGAGACACACCCTTTTTCAGACTTTCCATCTATCTATTGTTTGATTACCGATAACATCTGAATATCACTTCCCGGAAAGGAAGAGAACTACATATGTCGGGGTCTATGATTGTAAATGGCATCTTTAGTCGATGCTGATGTCGTTTTTGTCTCCGTAGTGTTGAATCCTCCGTGGTCGCCGTCATCCTGTAAGATATGACAAACAATTCTTTGGCAGACTAGCTATTATTATTGTCAAACCCACCGAATGATAGAGCGCTATACAGGAGCAAACAGCCGCAAGCTATTTATTTATTTTTTTTTTATTTTTTTTTCATTTTGCATCGGCATGATACCTGGCAATTAAGTGTTGGGAAATTTTATCTTGTACAGAGCGCAGCCCAGACATTTGACAAAAAACGTTTTGCACAATAGTAGACCTTCAAGGGAAGTAAATTTAAGAAGCCTCTCATTCTTTTTTCTAGCAATAGCCCTAAAAACCATGCACCATGCACAGAAAAGAATAAAAAAGCCTGACAACAGAATTGCTTATGCTTCTAAGACTTTAGCCAATGGGAATGCTGGAATAAACTGCTTTTCTAGGCGAATCCGTGGGCATTCGTGACGTCACGGGTCTGACCCTTTTCTGTGCGCAGTCATGTCTGTAGGCCTGGATCACGAGAAGGAAGAGGGGTTAATCACTCACATCTGTGCAGTAGTCTTTGTAGGTCTGTATCCTGCATCTCGAGAAAGGGAAAGGGTTAATCGCTCATCTTTTTGGAAATGTTGTTACATGCACAGCACAACCCAGTCATTTAAAAAACAGTTTTGTATTTTAGAAGCCAGTCTTCTAAACCGGGCAGATAACTTCACATACTTCCACTTGTCTCTGTGTCCAGTCAAGAAGAAGCTTCTAGGCTTTTCTGAGGCAACGTATTTTGATCGCCCAACATTGTAATGCAGTCATACATGTTATATAAGTACTCACGTTCTTTCTTTAATTACAATACAGGAAGTTATACTTCACATAAAACACAACGATCTTCTTTCCCCTTATTGTAAAACCTACCATCATCCTCTTTCCCTGCTACGACTTTCAACTCCGTTGGACTTGCTAGCTGCACTAGGAGAAAAATCCTCAAAGGTTCAAAACAGAAGCGGAAATAGAATACTGACAGTTGAATATTGATCGTTGATTGGCTGCAGTCCGTAATAATCGACTCCCTTTGCCAACCGACCACGGTATCAATGATCTTTCGCCGGTGCTCTGCCCTTTGGTCCTTTCTCTTCCATCCTCCATCTTCAACGTCTGTGTCTTAGTATTAAACTGCGGAAACATCGTTGTTTCTGTCTGGACCAGCGCGTCTGCGCTTTGAATTATAATGCATTGCTGAAGATGATTAAGTGGATTACAGACAAGTATTTTCTTGGTGTTTGAAAAACTGTTTGGATACAATGCGTGACGAGAGAGAGAAGGAGGGAAACTGTAATAACTGCATAAAAAAATAAACGAAAGCTTTAAACTAGTTTGAACAAGATGCAATAAGTTAGTCACTTAGTTCAAAAGACGGATTCTCAACTGACAGTTAACAAGCCTTCCAAAAAAGATCCATGCTGCTCACAGGGGACAGCACCACTTCCTGTGTCTCACACCGCCACCAGGGTTCGTTAGTACTGGAGGACCCTCGAGGCCTATTTTTATAACTGACGAAATGTCTTCTCGTTGCTTGACCAGAGTCGAGAACTCGGCAGTCAGACAGCAACTCGTTTGAACCCGAGACAAGAAAATTAAATTCCCGGCATCGAACCGGAGCGTTCTGCTGTCCAATTTTTCCTTATCTTTGTCTGCCTCATGTTGAGTCCCAGTGGGAAGCTGCAAATTTGGGACGCCCTTGAACTTTTTCACGCTGGCTTCCTGCGAGGGTGGAGCTATGACGGGAAAGTCTTAAAACTTCATTGAGATGGTGAGTGTGTGTGTGAAAGTGTAGCTAAAATGATACCGAGTGATGATCGAATTTGCTTCTAAATAAATGCGTCTGGAGGACAGATCGCCCTCGTGGATGTCGGTATTATGTTGTATAGAGAAAATTGATGACACTTTTTCACAGCTTTATTTGTCGACGACGACGATGATGATGATGACATTAAAATAAATTGTGTACTGGTTATTTAGGAAATTACATTTTACCTTGACTAACTTTCAGCAGCATCTAGGAGAAATAGTAACGTATATACGTAGGATTGTGTCCCTCCAACTCATCCCCTCCTTCGTTTCCATTCCTTTCCTTGTCATTCGACATCTGCATAGCTTTCTACAAGGCGATCGACAACAAGGGGTGGTGCTGTAGAAGTGAGATGGGGAAAGGCTCGGCTGGCTGCCATCGGGTCTTTGACGTGTTCGTAGGTGACCTTAGAGCCTTTCCGTGGCGCAGACGGATGTTACGTGTCAATAGAATGCAAATGAAAGCTCGCGAAATGGTTTCTGAACATGTGACGTGATCGCGAAGTGGCCGTGTGACCAATATCTCGGGCGCTAACAGAGGGCGAAATATTGTCAGGTGCCCACGTCAGCAACTCGTTTATGGGGGAGTCTTCTCCTTCAGGCGCCTTTAACGAAGGGCGATTATTCTCTTTGGTTCTTCGTGCAGGAAGAAAGAGCTGAAAACGTTTGAGGTGTAAAGGCAAATTCTTTATAACATTTCTCGCTTTCTGTCATGAGAGCACGAGGGTGAAAAACAGAAAAGTCGAAAATTCATCTCCTTGTTCCTTTGCACGCCTTCCCTTTTCTTTACTATCCCCCACATCTCTCGAAATATTTAGTTACAGTGTACGAGGCTGTATTATGATATTCTATACTACAATCAGTATACTGCATTATGATATCATTGAGAATAATAATTAATACTATGATAATTATACTATAGTCATTATATTTCACGTTATTGTACCAACTGTGCTCACCACCTTACTGCCGAGGCCACATAGGATGTTCTCTGTGTACATATACATATCTTTGAGCGCGCGCGGTGTGTGTGTGTGTAAAACCATGGTTACGACGAGAAGTAAACACTGGCAGAAGATGGAAGAAACCCTACAGCTGACAACTGAAGCTAGTTCCACTTACAGGCAGTCAGATTCAGAGAGAAACTTGATTTTCCACTCAGTTCGCCTCCGTCCCTCACACCTCAACCCGCCGGCTGTCGATGTTTTGACTGCTGGGTCAGGTGACACAGTCGCTGTGCCTGTCATATCGTCTCCTGATCGCTATCAGCGTCAGGCCCTGTCACCGCAGCTCTATATTGCTGTGCTGTCCAGATCGCCTCCCAGTCCCACTTGTGTTCACTTCTGGTCGATAGGGGAGGAAGGGGAAATTGGTGTTTTACGCCGAGCCAGCAACTAAGGTTATACAAAGGCCACGCAGCCGGCCTTGTAAACAGATTCCACGTGCACAGACAGTACAGTATGTCCGAGACAAGATCTTATTATGAACAGCCAATCATCACAGTGTTGGTGACAAGCGCTTGGCCGCGTGGAAGCCAGCAGCCGAATAGTTAAGGAACTGATGTCTGAACCCAGAGGTGTGCCGGTTCGATATCCGTGTAGAGCAGTGAAATGTTCCTAGAAGACCTAGCGGTCGGGAATGTGTACATGACTGCAAAGAGGCATGAGGTAAGGTAAATCATTGAAAGGGAAGGAGATGCGCACCACGATCACAAAACGCTGACTACGAGATTAGTGTAGTCATTAACAATACCCTTCGAAAAATAAAAACCTAAGTGACCTTACAAAGGCTACGGAATGCCCCTAACGTTTGCTCCACAGGACTACACTGTGGAAGGACAGATCGGTCAATTGTTTCCAATGTTTCTCGTCTGTTCATAGCCCGAAATGAACGTTCATATCAATCTCTCGACAGTATTTCTTTCTGTATGTACGTAAATGAGAACAACAAAACATATTTCAAAAATTAATTTGGGGATTCGACTTTTTGTTGTCAGCACGTCAGGTCATCATCGGTCCTATTTAGCTGATGTACAGAAAATGGACCTCTTTGCCATCGTGTGTATGGTATCTGGGTAGCTCAATCCGTATCGTAGTGCTTAGACGGGGGTGTTGAAGAGGGAAAGAAAGCGGGTGGGCGCATCAACGGACAAGACCTCACATCTCTCACCACGACCATCTGCTTGCATCATTGATGGTTGCGACTGCTGCTGCTGAGCGCCTCCGCCTCGTGGCACTTGCCGCGCTACACGCAGCGAACCCTTTAGATCACGGCAGTGAGCGACAATGAAGATGAATATTGCATGACGATCGCGTTAACGAACTTCAGAGTGCACGGCGACTTCAGCCGAGACCGTTCCTAACACACCCACCTGTCTTATAGTTAAGATCGCACCCGCTTAGCCAATAATCGTCTTGCCAGGTGATTCATCTTATCTCGTGGAGTTTTGTCTGCAGAAAGCATGAATGGATTCGACTCTGCGCTAAGCCCCAGCAGGTGCATCCTGTCAGATAACAACACATGTGAATGGACCTTTCTTCATCCCATCTCCTATTCATCCTGTATGTTCCATTTCCTAGAGATTTTCATTCCGGTTGATTGAGTTGCTTGATATTTTTCTACTCAGTCACCACCAGAAGACGAAGGCACCGAAGTGTAGAGCTGGGGTCTAGGGATGACTAAGATCGGTATTCGTTTCACTTTTGTTTCCCCTCTACCGCACCTCGCTACCCTACTCCTCCCGCTTCTAGCACCAATCCCCGAGTCATCCTATTCAACAGAGCACTGCCCCCCAAAAAAACATGTTCTTCGTCTGTTTGGAGCTTCTTCCGATTTGTAAAAGATGGCGTTTCAAAATGCAATTCATCATCATAAATCGTTTCTGTCTGTGTTGGCACCGTCATGCTATGCAAACGCGGTTAATAATCAAAGCTGTATTGAGCCGAAGAAATGTCAGCATCATTAGGCCAACAAAATGTTGCTTTCATTCGGGAAGGGGTGACAGGGTTCTCAACAGGCATTTGCATTTGTCCTGTCATTTTCTCAAGTGGCGCGTGCATTCTAAGCTACGTCTGTTTCGAGCAACGTTTAACTCTTGATTGGCATAGATCATCTTCAACGCATCTCCTCCCGCCCGGAGGGAAAAAAAGATAACAATTCCACCGCATGAACGGTAGGCGTCTCGAAGTGTTCGCATGATTTATTTTATTCTCTGCACAGAACGATAAAGCATTCAGAAATGTCTCAAAGCAGTCCACGCACGCACGCATACGCGCACGTGCACACAATAACTCTTCCCAACACACATACATACACCTCCATCACCATCCCACACACAGACAAATACATCGTTTAGTCTGTTGGAGATACAAGCTCAAAGCGTTTTTACCATCATTTTTCTAGTAGCCGGTAACTCACGTGTAATAAAGTATTAATACAACTCAAAACTTCTTTGAATTATTCTACTGTGAAAGGATACTTTTTGCCTTTAGAATATCCTACATCATTGGCATCAACAAGACCATCAACAAAATACTGAAGTAAACAATAGATTGAAATGTAGCAGCTTGTCCATGGATGTATATACACGATTTAAGAAAAAAGAAAAAATCTGCATTACTTCTGAATGACAAGAACAAGTCACGAACATGTACAGAGAGAGAGACATGAGAACTATCTATCAAACGTATAGATGGCAGAAAAAAACATGAATAATAGAGGTTGGACAGAACCTAGTCACATCTAAAAATGCAGATAGTTTTGTTTTGTGTCAGGATCACGTTTATCCCCGCCAGCACTAGCTGATTTACTACTAAGGAACGATGTTTTTACATTCTACTCCTGTGTGGGCTTCTTCAAAAGTCGAAACGCAATAAACTAATCGAGGTAAGGTAGGTACCGCGGGGGAAAAAACAACGGTCGACTCCATCAGTCGACGTGAGATACCGTGCTGTCAAAGGTAAAATGTGAGTCGAATGGAGGCGTGACTTCACCATGGCACCAGCAGAAGACAGTTCTAGAAACCGTGTGCAACTGGCATTGCGTAACTTTCGACTTTGCTGACACGTGCGGCATCAGCAGATGGCATACCGGACGTCAGATCGCAGCCATAGTGTCGACAGATCGAGATTTGTCGAGATGGTCACAAAACGAAAGCCATGTTTCCAGCAGTAGCTTACAGCTAGGTTGTGTGAAAGTGTGTGGGAGAAGGGGGAGGGAGGAGGACATCACCAGAACAAAGATGAGGTTTGGGTATTGGAGGATGTTTGAAAGGTGTGTGTGTGTGTGCGCGCGCGTGCTAGTGTAGCTGAGAAGATATGCAGAACATTGGAGGAAAGTTCCAGACGTCAGCAGGTGCTGCGGCAGCGCATTTAGACAGTCTGTCTCAAGCGTGTCTTCGTCAGTCTGCTCAAGTTCTTCTTTTTTGTCCCTAATCACCCCCAGTGGAGCATAGGGCCGCAACAAAAACTGCAAATGCAACACAAGCACAACGAGAGCCTGGACGGGAAGATCCCTCAAGTAGCAGTAAAAATGGATAATAAAAATTGGATAGTGTGGAGGATGAAGAATATAATTGAATCTTGTGTGAAGCAGAGAAAGTATATCTGACTATCTAGATAAAGTAAGTAATCCACAAATAGTACACTGCTTCAAAGTCGTATAGGAAATGAACCTCACTGGTCGTGTCTATGGCACGAAATAATAATAATTATGATGTTTTATAGTGTGATACCATAGCCAAATCCAATGCAACTGAGATGTACAAACAATACAAAGACACAAAAATACAAGTATAACAGAAAGACACAAATTGTGCTCCTTTCTGTGAAGTTAGTGGAATTATAAGTTCGTTTGGCTGGGTGACCTCTTACTCCAAGAGGTTACTGAGTCATAGTTTACATCTACAGATTTTTCTTAGTCAATTAACAATCAGAGCTGTTGTTCAAATCGTCGGGAGATTACTGGTGTCAACATCTCCAAAACACTGAAAAAAGTGACATTAAAATCTTAATGTATTTGACTGTCTGGCGCTGAAGAAATATCTCTCGCAGTAACTACATACCAAGAACCTGTTATGGCATCAGCTACAAAAGACTGGCTGTCGATGAAGAACTGAGAGCTGCAGATGAAAACCATACGGCCACAGGCAAGTAAACAGTCCAGCACAATGCCGAGCACGCCATAAAAATGCACAGGTCAATACAATGGCACTACAAACACAACAAATCAAAGCCGAGAGAAACAAAAACGCGGAGAGCTGGCCTTCTCAAGGCGGTAAGGCAAAGGGACATCACTCTGAATCGTGTGAGGAAGTCAGAATCCAGTTCTCTCCTTCCGCCGCCTTTACTTTATTGATAAATCAGATACAATCAGATACCCTTCTCTGCTTGACAGTTACATGTTTGGTGTGAAGATGGGTAGTGAGTTTTCTCGAGTAAACCTCAAACTACTTTCTGCTCCTCAGTTGTGTGTACTAACCATATGCCGCAGTCATGACCCGGAGATATGTCACTACCACTTGGTTTGCTTTAACTCCGCTCAGTTCCTCAAGCAATCCCTGAAGTCATTACCTCCTCTCAATACATAGAGCCCTAGAGAGTCCTCCGTAGCTCGGCGTCTATGGATCATACACAACCTCTAGACTATCAGCCGTTCTCATTTTTTTTCTGGGGCCATGTTTCCATTTACAGAACCCCACAATAAATGCTGTTTCAACTGTTAATCCAAAACGGACAACCCAGCTGGAATGGTGATATACTAGAAAGAAAATCGACTTCTTCCATTCACAAACATTCATGGTAAAGTTTAAGCACTTACTTCTTCACCCTTGATTGCCCACGTGACGGGGATCAATGTGCTAGGTAACTAGGCACGAACAGTTCGTGAAACGATCTGTACAGTAACACCTGCTTGCGGGGTCTGCAACAGCTATTTTGATCTATGTAGAGGGACGGATACCTCGATTCTCTTTCAGCTACCCTTCTACTTGGTGTCGAAGGGCATGTGATTATTTCCACGACACCATGACGGACCTACCAGTTAAGACTGACAGCCCCCATTTTAGTAAAAGCCCATCGATTCCTAACCATTCTGAAGAATAGACAGATCATTTTTCTCCTACACCCATCTCTGGCAACATCCACCAGTCCCTTTTATTTGATTATAGAAACAACTAATAATAAATATTTTCGATAAGGTCTGAACACTGTATTTATTCAGAGCCTTATCTAAATGTAATATAAAACCGTGTTGGGAACGAATGGCCAAAGACGACCCGCGATTACAGGGAAGGGCAGTCAGGTTTCTGCTTCACATCCTTGATCGCCCCGCTGATTTTATGATTTGTGCCGCATGACATTTTCGCGTGGTTGAATTTTGTTTCATTGTCTCAGGATCCCTTCCGCCTTCTCCCCCTCATCACCAGCGTCTGCGATAATTGCTTTTACTACAAATGAACCATTTCTTACCTTCGACCCCTTGATTCTCAGGCAGCTCATCCCATTTAAGGTTTAAAAAAAGAGCCAGAAGAGTAATCGAATTTAGAGTTATCTGGTCAGGCTTGGCGTTGCTGTCAGAATGGCCTCGGATCTGATGGTTTTGGGGTTCATGTGCAAGTGAGGGAGTGAGTGAAGTTTCTCCCATCAAGGATTTTAATCAACATTTGAAAAAAAAACTAAACCAGTTGTAAATTTCAGTGCAAGTCTGTATTGTTCAGTGAATACACGTGAAATGCGTGTAACTCTCTAAAAGAGGCTTTTAGCTGCACTTTCTTTCTATTGTGACAGCCTTCCACACACTGACCTCAAATGTTAAAACTATATATATGAAGAAAAACACAAGATAACGCAGCTTAACTATTTACAGTTCACTCGATTATTTGTCGTTACAAATTCACATTTACATAATCAAAAAAAAAAAAAATAAAAATAAATAAGCTGTAAAGAGTTAACCATAACCGTCGACACTCAATGACTCTAGATACCTGTTACAGGGCACCAAGGATATCTCTACCCCATCGTGTCTTTAATATATACAGAAGTAAACAAGAACGCGTCTAGGTGCCCCCATCCCCAAAATTTCTCGCCGAGAAAACAATCAGAATGAAATTATCTGATGTGAAGGCACAGGGATGAGGGAACAGCGCACTGAAGCATACAGGAGACTGGCCGAGCGGCGAAGACAATGTCTTCAGGCTCACTGAAGGGCCTTCTACGTCGTGTATATATGTATATGTATTAAAGAAGCTCTATGTCTGGCATATTCTTTACAGGTGGCACGTTTTTACATTGTCAAAGACCTCAGTCACCAACAGTTGGGGTGGAAGTGAGAGTTAAAAAGAAGAACACTTCCACTAGATCGGATAATCAGATGAGAGCTAGGCATTCCAGCAAATAAATCTTTCATTTCATGCACATCAGCCCCTGTGATCCACAACACACCTTAAAATGATAAGCATTTGTGATTAGCGAAACCTTTTTTTTTCCTCTGTATGTTCACAGTGGAAAAAAAGTCGAACATATTATTACTGCATCTTTGCTGTCATACTGCACAAACATACAATAATAATATGCTACGCTGCCTGGTTTCCTGGTTTTGTGTTCATGTTATTCAAGACGGTTAATACCTCTTATCCGAAAATTGTCTCGGATCAAATCTCTGAAGAATGGAAGGTGAACTACGCAGGCAGCTCGCACAGAAATAAGTAGACTAAAGCTTTCTTCCTGTTAGCGCTATGAAAGGACAGGGTGATTGATCGCCTGACCCCACCTGGCAGTGATTTCCCTCTTTTTGAAGGATTGGGTGATAAAAAGGAGAAAACTAGAGAGACGAGGATAGTTCCGAAGCCATGTAAACAGATGCCATACATAAGTAGAAAGTTGAAGCCAGTCGCGAGTCTGTTCTCATCACTATCTTGGTGGGAAGGGTTCCGCCGCTGCACTATTGTAACCTTTCATCCATGTCCACGTAAGACAAACAGGTATTCAACTGTGCTGACAGTTCTCAGCCCATTGTAGTTTCAAGGGTTCTCTGAAGATTCTAACAATGCACTTGGCGGTGCATATCAAAGTGACATCAAACAAAATCTATATCCTACGCGCTCTTTCTTCCTCATCTCTTCTGACAATCTATATTCAAAAAGACCGTTGGATATATACACCCTTGAGTGTTACCCGAGCAGTAACAATCCACCTCTCTTTGATCTCCAGAGGGTCCAGTTCCGGGTATCAGCCGCCTTCTCATTATTTAATCAATGAGTATCGAGCAGCTAATGTTCCTGTCAGACAACTTTGTTATTATCATGCAGGTTGGAGATGATGGGGTGTCGCACCGCGCGGCGTGGGAGACTGGCACACACACAGGTGCGCAGGTAACTTAATCCTTTCATTCTCAGGCCATCGTGTCCACGTGTTCGCCCGGGTGTGCTACATATCACACAAGATATTCACACTCGGAATCGCGAACACTATTTTCTGTGATAAATACCAGCAAATTAGTTTCAGAAACAGGTGAAACTCAAACAAGACATAAACGGAATCTTTTCATCAACTTTCCCACAAGGCGTTGGCTATTAAGAATCTTAAAATGAGTTCCAACCTCTGACAGATCGCCGAATAAAAGTAGATTTTTTTTTATCAACGCTGTTGTATAATTTACGACATAAAACAGGAAGGCTTCATTCTTTCATGACAAAAGAAGTGAAAAAATAGGAAACAAAAAAATTCTGGAAAAATAAAATAGAAACAAGCACTTAAAGAAATGAAACAAAGGGGTGAAGCAAACAAGAAAGAAAAATATTACCCACGTATACCTCCTGTAGACGCCGCAAACACCGGTTGCGAAGATTAAGGAGATCACTCCCTGAATCAACTAACCAACCGGTCCCACCAGACAACCATAAAGAGCTGAGTTTCGTGAGCGTTGGTAGCTGCTGAATGTTTTGGCTGGAAAGTGCTTCTGTCTAAAGATGGTTTCGCACTTTGGGAGGCGAGGGAAGGGTGAGACAACTGGAGTACCCGGACCTCCCCTCCCCGACGGTCAGCCCTGCGTCACGTGCAGAGAGTGTCCAGAAACGAGATCTGGACCCAAGGCCTCTCTGGAGTCGTGGCAAGAGAGGGTTTTAACAACTACCGGGTACCCCCGCGTTGCTAGCTCCTTCCCACATGTACAGTTGACAATAAAACTACAAATAATGAACAGAGAAGAAAACAGAATGCTTAATTAACCAGACCCTCCACATTATCTCCCAACGACGGCCATTGTCAACATGGGATTGTAGCTTAAGAGCCAGGTAAGCTTACTTGCAGTATGCTTTTAAGCTGATAGATAAATAACTGAAGATGTCTCGCGTGCACAGAATGCATGCAGGCACATACCAGAGGATGCTGTGCACAGACATTATTCCAAAGTCTTATCTAGAATGAGTAGTTTTTCGTCCACGTTATTTCGAATTTTATTTAAAGTAACATTCTAAATAGCCATTGCGACCGTTATTCTTAAATCCAAAATGATTTTAAG
Source organism: Pomacea canaliculata (assembly GCF_003073045.1). Taxonomy (NCBI): domain Eukaryota; kingdom Metazoa; phylum Mollusca; class Gastropoda; order Architaenioglossa; family Ampullariidae; genus Pomacea; species Pomacea canaliculata. The sequence goes on from NC_037592.1 coordinate 29,609,765, forward strand.
TATGCTCCAGTATGACAGAGAAGGCAGTTTCTAATGGAAATAAGACAAGAAACCTCCACAGGACTCTGGTAAATTAAGAATAGCACTCAATGACAAAAACATCCAAATCGAACTCCCTTTTTGTAAATTCAAAAACTTTCGATTGAATTAGTGTGCCCAACGCATACGACCGTTACTCAAATGTTGCTTAATCCCAGCTTTATAGAGTAACATGTAAGGCAACAACAAAAATGTTTTACATTTTTCTATTTTAAAAAATCCCTACTAAATCTCAGTGCAGATCAGCACCACCATCAACACCTCTACTACGACCACCACCACTACGTATTGATCACGATTAGCAACAGCAACTTGCTGCATTATCACAGGTGAAAACTCTTTCCTGCAGACAATAGGACTGTTGAGACTAAACCCTGCCACGCCCTCTCTAAATTAAACATCAGGAAACCTGGAGTGAAATTTCGATCTTTTCTGGCTATCGACACTAAGTATGTTGAAAGTCGCTCAAAAAAAAAAAAAAAAAAAAAAAATGCAATGCCACCTGCTTCAAACATTCGTTAACATTCGTTATGCAAGGATCAGTTGCATAGCACTTTAATAATTTTAAATACTCTTTGGACTCAAATCCATTTAGATAATCAGTTTATAGAAACACAGTGTACGACACAATTTCAGAACTTTTAAAACTAAAAATATTTCAAATAAGATATAACTAACCATACGTTTCGGTCAGCACAATTTTGTATAGGCTGTTTTATATACCAGCTAAATGTCATAGGAGCGATTTTTGAAAACATTTCTGAATTTACTTCTTTTGTACACTTTTAAGTTTCAAAAACATACTGTACAAATTAGGTCCTTTCTTTGAAATCAAACAAAGGTCCCAGCAGAGGACGGGATCATAGACCGGAGGAAGAACAGTGTGGGGGGGGGGGGTGGGGGACCCGTAACGTTTTGGAGAGCCAGATATGCTTATGACCCCTATCTTAACAAATTCTTTAATTTTTTTAAATCGGAAAATCTTTTGAATATATTTTAGTGTCTGTCTTTCGCAGTTTTTAAACTATCATTTCTTATCAATACAAATCTTATTTCGTATCTTAACACTAGTGGAACAGCTGAAAGTTCAACAGAGTACAGATATGTCATATCAAGGCTAACGGGCTTTCTCGAGCATCACCGTTATAAAACAAGTGTGAGATTAAACGGCGCAAAATATTCCTCAAGCACAAATGGTTCAAGAAACGCGCGTAACGATAGCTTCGACAACATGCTTTCAACCCAAGGATGGGAAGAGAGTTTGTCTCTTCTTTCCATACCTTAGTGGCCATACATTCCAGAAGGGAAGAGAGATGGAAAAGAGAAAAGGGCGATTATGCAACCCGGCTTAGTCTTTGACTGTCCAGATGACTTGTAGTAGTGAATACCTCTACACGTACTAGCAGTTTGGAGGGTGTGCGCGCGCACGTGCATGTGCATTTTCACCATTAGGCCGGTAAGTTAGACAAATATGGAGTTGGTGTGCACCATCTAACCTCTACAAAAACGTTCAGACGGAGCGGAGCCAGACCAGGACATTCCAAATCCCTGATCACTTGAAACTTTTTTAAAATTTTACACGCCTGATTACTACGTGTTTGCGTGTCTAGGTGGATAGACAAATGAACACAGACAGATCGGTGTGTTCAAAGAAGAGGCGCTCACTATAAGATTGCAGGACAACAGGGAAATAACGCCAGTTTAAGTATAGAGTATCACAAGTAGGGATATAACTACATGTATTAAGAAAGGAAAGAACATATAATCGAAATGGTAAGATCAATATAATAGTCGATGCCTAAGATCGCCCAACGTGGGTTTAACAGGTCTACGGATCAAAGGGAGGTGAGTTCTCGGGGTGGATTCAATAACGTTGAAGGAAACACAGATCTCGTGTGACGTGGTGTACATATTGTGTTAGGACTCGGCAATCCCGACACAGGGGACGAAGGGGTGGGAGGGAGGAGAAGGCAGGAGCAGACAAGAAAAAATATAGAGGAATCACACATCGAGGAGGAAGCGAGCGGGAGAGATGATGGCTTTAGTTTAGTGTTCCAGCGTTTATGTTTGACTGTTAATAATCTGTAGAAGTAATTATTGTAAAGAAAGAATAGCTTGTTGTGTTCTGATTATTGTCATTCGATGCTTATCCATTCTTATCTTCTTCTCCATTCCGTAACCTTTTTAGCTATCTGTTCATTCATTGAATGTGCTATGTAACTGAGGCACCTCGTAGCATATCGGTTAAGGAGCGCCGGTTATATCTGATAGACATAGTATTTCATTATTTTTTTCTCTCTCTCTGTAGTCGGGGCGCGTCTTCCTGGTACGACAGGTCGAGTGGTCTCCAGATATTTAGCGGGTGAATATTGGGGAATCAATCCCGGTGCCAAGAGTCGTTCCGATATGGAAGTGTTATGTTTATGTTAAAAAAACAAACTGATAAAAAGAAAGAAAGAAGAGGTTGTGGTTGAGATAACGAGGTCGAATCATAGCTGAGAAATTTTGCACAAAACAGTGTGACGTGCAATAATTTATAAATATTTAATCTGCTGATTTTTGCCACATTTTCGGGGCTCCAACATTAACCTGAAATCTTCCATATGTGACATTCGCTACTCATGCCTTGTCCTTAAAAATGCTCTGCCATTTCGTTTCGGTGGTCACTTCCAGCATATCTTTCTTGTTGCTACAAAAATATCCTGGCCCCGCGGTTCACCAGTTATCTGCATTCCATTCACTTTCAAGCCGGATGGGCGTGGCCGTCATCCACTGCGGCAAGGGGCACAACTGGTAAATGTCAATTAAGGAAAGTGGTCTTACTTGGAAAAAGTAACGTCTTCCGCTTAGCCAATGATCTAGCATTATAATTTATTTATTTTTATTTTTTTAAGTTTTGTTGAATTTGTTTTAAAAAAATGTCAGTTTTTAATGGTAAAGTAGGCATCAATCTACGTCTTTCTGCAATTCCAGTAATCTTTCAAACGATTAAAAAAAGTGTGTTTATCTCTCTTCTCTCCCTAGTCCTCTCTCTCACTCACTCTCACATGTGCGCGCGATTTGTTCGGATTGTGAGGGTTCTCTTTTTACTCTCTTGCTTTCACTGGCAAGTTTCTGCGCTTTTCATCTGAATTCAGTAAATCAGCCGGGAGAACCTTGTTTCTCATTTGTCTTCAGCATAACATTAGCTGTGAAGGACACGCGGGAGTTAGCCCACATTTGAAAAGTTTCCCTTTCTTCTTTTGAAGACACGCAGAACATGCAGTTGACAAGGCAAGCAAAGCAAAGACTAGGAAGAGGAGTGACGCATTAAAGCAATATTCGAATTTTTCATTTTTGTTAAGAAAACAATAATGGTAGAGCTGCAGACAGGAAAGGGAGAAGACAAAGCCTTTTGAAAAAGGAAGCGACAATGGGAGAAGAGAGAAAATCACGTCTCTCTCTCTCTCACACACACACACCAAGAGAAAAAAAGATCAGGCGGTCAATTTGAGAAACAGACATAAAACTAGAGACAGGCAGTCAAATAGAGGGACATATAGGTACTCAGACAGACTCACAAACACTCGGGATATAGAGAAAAGTAAAGCAAACATAGAAGAAAAGGCGAAATAAAACAGAGTGAGGAAAAACAGTCGGATAAATAAATGACAGTAATGACATAAAAACTAGCCCTTCGTTCTTCAACTTCAGGTGACTAAACTTCGCGAGTGTTGTCCACAAGTCTAGTAGAATTCAGACCCCTGGGACTAATGAATTAATAAACGAAGGAAGACTGCAGCACTTAAACAAACACTCAAGAATGACCCATTGAAACGAATCTCAAGTGAACTTACCACACCTTCGACTCAAATTACTTCAGAAAGACACGTGGCATACAGGTGATGCGCTGACATTTAACCATCGGCGTGCCGCCCACTGACACCTCTTATGTACTTTATCATCATATTCTCAAAAGTATAACAACTGCCATAAAGAAAGGCATACAAAATGCATAGAAAACGAACACAACTGTAAGGGATACTTCAAAATATCTGAATCTAACATACCTGACTTAAGTTAAACAAGCCAAAACAAGCCAAGCCCCACTGAAAAGACGTTTACGGCAGGAATCACGGTGACTCGAGGATGACAGGTAAACCCCATACTTACGCTTTCAGCTACCCCGAGTATCCAACGGGCCTCAGACTGCCAGAACGAAATTCAGGGACCTTGTATGAAAGAGCACAAGCGGGATGGACCAGCGTCTTTCCCTGACGACGGACGGAGCCGGTGTCCAGCCGCCAGACTGGCAAGGTTGATGCTACTGCGCAATGGGATCGCGCGGGCGCGCGGACGTCTCCGGGCGATCGAATGATGGCACGCGGCCCTTCCCGTCTACTCCCTCCGCTGTACCACTATTATCGCCGGGTGAGACAGGCAAATGCCACGCCCCTGAAGTGTCGTGATTGGCTAATCGATGAACTGTATGCACTTGAATGACAGGAAGTGTCTAGTTTACCCGCAGACTTTGCTTTTTATCTCCCCCCTCCTCCCCTTGTGCTTTGTTTCTTTCCTTTTTTTTTTTTTTTTTTTTTTTTTTGACTTTTGCCCGATGTCATTTTACAATCGTCTGCCGTTTTGAAAAGTCACAATGACGACTCAAATCTGCGGAGTGCTTACAGACTGAGGCAGCGACAGTTGCACTTTATATTGCGAGAACTTCAAAGTCGAAGAAATCAGAACTGCGATGCAATCGATATCGTTTTATACTAATCACGATAAAAGATTTTCAGAATAACAACGATGAAAAAATAACATTTTACATTCAATGTTGTTACTCAAAAGCGAAAAAGGAATCTTCGTGAGAAAGGGAAGGTGGGCGAAAAATGACAGGACAAGCCACTGCCAATCAAGACTGGACAGCAACCGCCAACCACTGTCACAGAAGCTGTTCCAAGGAGCGGTCATCAGCGAGATGCGCAAGCTGCATCTCCACAAATGGAAAGACCGCGGCAGAAAGGGAGAGAATCCATTCGACGTTAATGTTCGCTGATCTAATGCCGTTCGATTGACTACCACACGACGACCCGAAGGTGCCTGCTGGGAGAGAGGTAGGAGGCGGGTGGTGTTATGGCGAAAACATCACTCCGTGCCAGCGAGTGAACGGATTTTGATTTAGCCCTGCAACTGACTGCCTGACCAATATGCGGTCAACATCCCACGAGCGGAAGCCTGTACCTCTTTGCTATTCTGAGCACCCCTGGATGCTCCCCGCAGCGCCCATACCCACCCTTTACAGGTGGCATATTTGAAAACTCACGCTAATAATAACCTCTCCGTTGGCATGCACAGACATGCGCACCAGCCAGCCTGTGGAAAACAGTGCGGTGCCTCATCTCTCTGGTTCCTCGCTGTTTGCAGGTTTGGTCGTTTTGTTCCCTCACTCCTCCGTTCCTACTCTCCTGGACAGAGGCAAAAGCGTACACCAGGAAGGCCACGACACTAAACAGTCTTGTCTGTCAGTCTGTCTATGATTATGTAACTAGATTTCATTAGGAATAGTGTAGAATTATGTTGACAGAAATACATATTTCTGTGTATATGTTATGTAATCAATATCATTATGTATGCTTCTTCATAAAATTTACTTAGCATGTCTTTTAGCTATGCATAATAAAATACTCTTTGCGTGACAGGCAGCTTAACCAGATAAATCAACTTTTCTTTTTAAAAAAAAACAGTAACGGAGAAAACTAGTTTTTTCTTCAAGTCATATTTACGTTATGTTATTATTGAAGTCTTACACCCAGTAAATAACCTCTTCATATAAAAATGAGCCATGACCGTTGCCTGGAATGCTTAAGCAATGATTTAATTAAAATACAAAATAAATGACGAAATAAGATCGTTAATGAATAGTGCTGGACTAGCTAATGAACAATGAAAGAAAAGACCAGGTGATGAAATATAAAATTGTTTGTAGAGTCAAAACATGGAGCCTCGATAAAGAATATCTGAAAATGACTCTAACCAACATATGGAAAAAAATAATTGAAATAGTTTTTGCGCTTTAAATTATACTACAAAAGATACTTTTCCATTGAATCAAAAAGAAAAGTGATACTTTAACGCCCAATATAACCGATAATAACTCTAAAGTAGGCAATGTATCTGGTTTGGTCTACTCTTTGTTCAGATTTTTGCGCGGACGTTACCTACAGTAGTACAATTCTAGCAAAATAATCAAGACCGTTCATTAAAAACAAATCTAATCACATTTCTTAGGTCCACATTGTGTTAGAAACATTATCAGACTGGCCTTGCTGTTCACGTGTGTCCTCTTGTCCCCTTATTTCCTCCTTCATTCATCTCTTGGCTGGTACCGCTCTTTGGGAGGACCAGATTGAAAGACACCGCAGATGACAAGGCCAACACTCTCGCCTGTATTTGGCAATAGTCAGCAGGTCCTACACGGGACGACCAGTCTACTCCTTGACGTTCGTAAGTCAGTTCTTCCTCGGACCACCGCGGCGTCGACCACCCTCCAAGGTATCTTGAAGGATAGTCTTTGACAAAGTGCCACACGGGGTAACATGGTCAGACAAGACCAGCTAACGACTGTTGCAGGTAGGGCTTCCTGGTGTTCTACGAGTGCGACGACTGAATTTCGTACGAAGTCATTGGTTTTATTTTCGCTGTATAAGATCCGGAGCAGCCTCCTCAGGCAATTTTTCTCGAATGTCTGGATTATCCTCTCTGTATCGAAAAGCAAAATCCACATTTCACATCCGCAAAGCAGAATAACAACTCGTACAGATTGTTCTTCGTAGTAAACCTGATCTCATGGCTGCGTCAAACTCTGTCCACCCAAACCACTGCCGCTGCTTCCGTCACGATCCTAAGGCGAATATCTGTCGTGGAGCTGCCGTACTTAAAACTGTTGACCTCTTCGAGCCTCACTCCATTCAAGTAGATATCACCTTTTCCGTTGACAATAACGACTTTACGCTTGTTAGTGCTGACACTTATTAGTCTCACGCGACTGTTTGAGTAAACGCAGTGTCTTCTGATGACAAGTGGAAAGAGTTATCACTTTCCAAAAGGCAAAGTGCCGAAGCGTCAGATCTCCGAAGTCGAATTATTTGACAAAGAGTCTGGATTAAGCTTAGCATGTTGACCAAAGTAAGACATAAAAAACATTTGCATCTTGGATGCTGTTTGCAGAGTGAGTGCAAATGTCAGGGTAGAGACTGGAAAACACAACAAGCGGCAGACAGCACTGCTGGATGACTAAACAGTACCCGTAAACTGTCATGGTATGACTAATCAGATACAACGTCTTTCTTAAAACAGTCTTCTGACATATCTCTTTCCAACAGAATAGAAATCTCTAGAATATGAGCAATTAACAGACGTTAAAAAAAATCAGATCGTACTCGCTTGTATGGGAACTGCGACAGAATTTTTACGATCCTGACTGCCTGGAATGCGATCCTGACAATTAGCATTTTACATTTTACCGCTTAATTGCGTAATAATTACAGAAACAGCTTGACACCAGTAATCTGAAGAACTTCATGCTTGATGACATATATGTAGCAACAATACTCTTAACGATGCGTCGTGTTTTATTGTGTTTTATAGAATAGGGATAACAAGCCAAACGCATCGAGAAACTTTGCGAGTTCATGCCTTATTTTAATCGTATTCGATTATTATCCATAATTTCACTATAAGCTAGCATATTTGCTTATCACATTATCTGGAATCAAGTATCCGAGAAGGCGTTTGACCATATAAGGTGTTCACAAGTGACGTACTATTTTGTACAAGTTATGCAAATCTGTTTCTTTGTACATCTTTCCTCCAAATGCCAACAATAACGCTATAAAGAAATTATGACAGGCTCACGAAAAGTGGGAAGGGGAAGGGTAAAAGAACCAGAACTCCAGGAAAACAAGTCCATCAAAATTGAAAATAGCCGAAATAAATAAGAAGTGATTGATATCAGAAAATCAAAATACGCTTTGTATCTCAACCAGTGCGCTGGGCTTTAGAAACCTAAATGTTCTTATTTCCTACCGAAGATGCTTCCCCATATCAAAGTAATGAAAAAAAAAAAAGAAAGAAAGAAAGAAAAATACTAGAGAAAGAAAATCGCCCACCAGGTACTCATTTCTAGTCTCTTTCTTTGCCACGAATTCTTGAACGATCATAATGATTACAATATTTTTTCATGACTTTATTTCCATTGGTAATTGCCAACAATTAGTTGGGATGGGAGGAACATTTGCTTTCTGTGTGTTTTCACAGAAATATGACTGCGAAGATGGGCATCGTCGGAATGCTAGCCAGCCCTAGAGTCGGGAAGCACCGCTGCAATGATTTGCTATTTGTGCGCATAGGACTGTCGGATTGTACTTAAAGGGAAATGGACACATACTTTTCCGACTTTTAGACTGGATTATCGTTGAATTTTTTTCTTTTCTTTTTTTCTTGTGTGTTCAAATGATTGCATGTCATGGCGTTAAACAGGGGCGTTATTGATGAAATGCGCAATTTACTGACATCTATATCACTGGATACGAATGATAGCTACAGAGAACTCTATGTTTATTTTTTGCTTGATTTTACAAGGTCACGGATGATTTAATGGCAACTTTGTCATTAAATACCCACATGAACTGAGTGTGTGTGGGGGGATGTTCCTTCTCAGAATTATTCAATACTTTCAATAATTAAAGAGCAAGGAGGAGAAAAATGTACAAGATTGATCTGGAAAAAGAAAGAAAGAAAGAAACGGGCGTACACAAAGAGAAAGAGAGAAGAACAGTTCACATGAAAATAAGAAATGTAGTAGAATAACACTTACGGAAGTTATCAGATAGTGTCCAACAAGGTATAGCAGATAGCTTCGCCGCAGACACCACTTCACAATACAGCCTCAGCCTGAAGGTAGCTTGAAGGGGCACGGAGAAGACAAGATGACTGAGAGCGGATCTCGGCCCATCAATAATTATTATCGTTTTAAAGGTGCTCTTGGCTTTCTAGTAGGCCGGCTGTGCCATATTGATCTTATAATGATCACACTCGGCGATAGGGGAGGCAATCTGTCACCAGCATCTTGGTCCTCTTGACAGAGTTGTGCTGATTTGCTTTTAAGAACGGCATAAGGACAGGTCTCATCAGTTCTTGGAGGCATGAGGTAGGTGTGTGAGGGAGGACGGGGAAGGGAAAAATAGGGAAGTGTAGGCATCAATTATTGAGATTCTGTAGCTTGACTTTTCTGGGAAAAGTCAAAAAAGAAAAGATTGCGAGGTGGTGAAAGGGTGTATCTCTTATACACCTCCCTAAACCTCCTCCACTGCACACTCACTCAAATTCACACATAACCACGAGAGAAAGTCTGAACTAGAAAGACAAAGACAGGAAAAAATAAAACTCAAGAAAGAACAAGAGCACAAAGCAGAGTAATAGGAGGGAAGCATTCAGTTTGTGGCTCATCATCTGAATGAGTCCGGAGAATGGCTGACCGTAGTGTCCTGTAGTCAGATGAATGAGCGTTCGCCCTCATTAGCCGTGTAAAGGCCAGTGAATATTTCACGAGGCCAAGTGAAGGGGGAGGTCGGGAGGCTGCATTGGAGGGAAAGTGTGAACGTCTGGATGAGGGCTGAGCCCATTGCAGCACAGCATGAGCACAGTCCGCAAAGAAGGCCCCTGCGACCAATTTTCTAAGCACCCCGAAAATAGTGCAGGCTGTAAGGGTGACCGGGTCGACAGATTCTACAGAAGATGAAGGAGAACAAACTTAAATCATGTCGGAATAAAGATCCACTTGTAAAGCATCAGCAGCACTGCATTTTTGGCTGAACACGTTTTTCATTGACTATTCAAAGATTTTCAGTTATGCTCAAGGAAACAAAACCACAGATAAACCATCCCCCACCCTGCTGCTAAGACCACCCACCAAAGGAGATGAAAGTATGATTTAAGATGTGCAGGCCACATATTACATACTTGTAATAACAAGCAACAGAATAAATCTCTGAAGGATTATCCAGAAAATGCCAAAGAGGTTTCATGAAAGCAGCATAGCATCCCGTGCTTTCCATTTTCTCTTCTAAATCTCTTCATTCCTCGTGCTCTTCTCCTCCCTCGCCTTTCTCTTGGCATTGTTATGGATGGTAAAGATTTATTTGGTGACTCTCAAGGCTGATATGTGCTCATCGTTTGCCTTTTCTTTGTCAGCGTCCACACTTTTCTGAAGGGGAAAGGAAAAGGAGATATACAAATTATAGTAGTTTTATTTTATCTTAAATCTATGGTTAACACACGGTCGATCCGAATACTCTTGCTGTCACATTAGTAGTCTGCTCTTAGATTGTCTTAGATCGTCACAGTTGCGTTAACCTGTTCTGGGATCGCGGCATAGAAGAAGTACTTGTTTTGGGGAATTTTGTGCTCTTCCATTTTCACCATGTCTGATTATTGCAACTGCAGAAGACGAATTCCTTGTTAAGCGGATGGTTCCTATTTGAAAAGGGGATTCTTAAAGACACTGCTGATGGCAACGGTCAAGTAGTTTGAGCTTCCTTCAGTGAAAAGGTCTCTGCACAGCGCGAGAATCAGGGCCGGGAAGATGACTGCTACACACACCTGGATTTCTCACCGGCCAGAGGCGGAGCAAGTGGCTTTGTCATACTCGCTTTGACAGGTGTCCAAAGGAACAGCAGCTACCTTCGGAAAGGCGATTGTCGAAGCTTCTTGCCAGCTTCGATCTCTGTGGATCGGGAGATAGTTGATGAGGTAAGCGGTCCACAAGCCATCGGTCGGTCTGGGAACGGCGACTTTTCGTGGAACAGAGATGTGTCAGCTAGGTAGGATCTTCGATATGCCCTTCGTCGGTTTTTTTTTTTTTTTTTTTTTTTGGAGGGGGTGGGGGGTGGGGTGGGGTCCGGTCTGATTACAGGATATAAGCATTACTAAACCTACTATATATCATACGTCCGTTTCTTATCTCTATAAGACAGTTACAGTGCAAGAATTAATACACTGGGGCTTAATCTAGCTAGAAGGAATGAACCAGACGTCTCTGCGTTACGCAAAAAGAAATTCGAGGCTTCAAATCCAGACATATTCCGACGATATTACATTCCGAAATAAATTGCTCATTATAAGCTACGGAATCCATCGTTCAATAATCATTAGGACAGTCAAAACAGTCTCAAGTGTCAGCTATAATTTTGAATTCTCAAAGTAGCCAAATGTGAAGACCAGAGAGAAAATAAGAAATGTATTAATAAAGATAAATGTGTTTCTTGAACCGTAAAATTGTTCATTTGTTACAAATCGAGCGGCGTCGTGAACTCTCGCGCAATTCCGAATCTTGTAAGAAAACCTCTATAAAAATATCGGCGCTTAGTCTCAAAGCAGTCTGAAACGTTAAAAAGTGACTTAAAACAACTTACAGACGACTTAATCTATTATAATTTTCCTTTATGCTTGGGTAAATCAAACTCACCGCGATGAAAGCAGGCTGGTTGGTTTATTTCTCGACCTTTTTCACAAAAGATCTTTGTTTTTCTGGAAAAGTGCTTTCCCCTTGCAGACGGGGGTTGGGGGGAATACACGAAGAAAACTCTCTACCGCTAATCTTGTAACTAGGGTCATATTTGAAAGTATACATGTGCGCCAACAAACAAGTTTTTAACAAATAACTTTATGGTCATCGCCAAATAGGTGACAATTACTGACTTCGGCGACAACAAGTTTCCGGACAGCCATATTACTAGGCAAAGAGGGATCACTCTTCAAATCGTCTCTCTTGTGACCCCGGAAATAAAAACAACCAATAAGAAGCTCTCTTTTAACTTAAGCTAGGCCTTCTTCCACGTCAGTCTCGCCACTCAGTTCCACAGGACGTTATAAAATAACTTTCTACCAGCACACCTGTCTCATTATGGTCATTTTCGCACCTTTTATGTACAGGTAAGACAATACTCCATAATTCATTGAGTTCATTGAAAATTCAGTCATCTCAGCCATAATACCACGAAGTGTTGTTATTTCTACGATGTAGTAGATTGTTTACATTTTTTTTCTAGTATGAGGTATAGGTTGACTTTAGACCGATCGGAACAATGTCTGCAAAGATAATGATAGTTTGGATATCTTGTCAACTTTTTATTGTAGTTACTAGCATCAGGTTAGTGAAATGTTATTGCAATTTTAATTAAAGTACCTGCAGTTACTAGTAATATAAGTCATTCTCTAGGATGAAGTTTTCTTTAGTTGGTGCATACAGTCTTCTTTCTTCAGGAGATGACACTACCAGTCTGAACTGCATGGTGACAATTTTAGGCTTTAAAAAAATGTTGGTCTGTCTAAATATTTTGATCCTATAGTACTAGTATTTTTTATGAAACTTATTATGATCAGGGGCAAGTTGTCGACTGACAAATCTTTGTGAAATCAGCCTGATTTGAAGCCAGACATATGGGCCAGGTGCTGCAAAGGCTATATTCCCTTGAACAGCAAGAGTGTCATGGGCTAGCACAGCTTAAAGGAAAAGGCAGCAAAACATCTTCTTGTCAGCAGGATTGTTTTCCTGACCTATGTGAGCTGCCTCCTGAACTGGGTTTAACAGTACTGTCATATCTCAACCCTACAGATTTGTGTCTAGCTGCTTGTGTGTGGGAGCACCTGGCCAACGATCAACATCTTTGGTATGGGTATGTATCTCTGATCAAAATGGAATCAAATTAATTGGTTTCATTACTATATAAAGATAACTATTGTGGGTGTGTGTTAATACATCAAAGGGTACCTCTCTGCATTGCTTATGCGTGTGTGCATTAACTTGAATGATTAACTAACTTGGGATGGTTTACAAAATAATTATTGTCTGACTGGAAAAGAATGTAGCTATACATTTTATTATGATTATCATGGCATCTGAGAATCTATGTTTAACTTGAGTTGTTTCATGTCAGTTCTGATTACATCAAAAGTTTTGCATGCTAATCAGATTACTGATCCAGCATTAAATTAACAGCTTAGGAACTCAAGATCATTTGTGTGCATGTTTTTTGCTTTGATTATTTTCAGTATTCCAATAACTTATAAATTGTGTAGTCATGTGTCTGTTATTAAAAAAATAATTTATTCTGATCTTACGATTCTCTTTTTTTCCTATTTAGTTCAGTAAATTTTTGTTTTGGGTGTACAATGGTCAGTTTCCCATAATATGCTATGTTAATACACCTGCAGGCCTTACAATATTTAATAATTATCTCTTATTACAATGTGCTGCATGAATTAAAGTATAATTCTTTGCTTCTTTTTTTCAGTCTGTGTCGAAACTCATGGGGCAGTGTGTCAATCTACTCACACATGTCCTCTGTACCAGACATGACCTACAAAAGGCTGTTTCTTATTCTTGATGAAGCTTCTCTTACATTCAACACAAATCCATTTGTTGTAAGTTGATTTCACACTCCAAGTCTATAACTATTATTATGATGTTTTCACATTTTTGGATTGGAAAAATTTTTTATAGTCAAGAAATATAAAGAACAGATGTAAAAATCTGAGAACAAAATACTACTCCATTGGTCAGTCAAAGATGTAAGGACTTTTCAAATAATAATAACAACGTGATGTAAATATCACATGATCTCACTTATGAAAGCATACTTTCAGCACTTGAGACAAGAAGAAGACATATACATTATACGAAGGACAGAAAGAGAAACAAATATGCAGACAATTAACAAAAGAAAAACAAAAAATGCAAAGAGGAATCGGGGAACAAACAGTAAGGATGGAGAGAGTCATAAATCTGCAGAGGAAGATGAGCATGTGTAGTAGTAAATAGACTAATTTAAAGACACATTTAAAGGATTCAGTAGTGGATAGGTGGCAGATATCGTAGGGAAGAGAATTCCTCTTTTTTTGCAGCACAGTAAATAAAAATCCAGTGACTTTGTATGGTTCTGGTGTCATGGATAGTGTGTGTATGGTCATCAGACAAAAGAGCAGAGTTGTCTGGCTGGGATGTCAGGGAGAAAAGAAGTTAAGAGAAATAGAGCAGGAGAATGCAAAGAAATTAAGATATCACAGACAGCTTGTGCTGAATGCGATAATGGATGGGTAGCCAGTGAAGAAAACAAAGGAGAGGAGGGACATGGTCCGGGGTGTGGTGCAGAATTATATACTTTCTAGGGTTTATAAGTAAGGTATGCAGGGCAGTCTGCAGGAGTTAACATTAATAAAGCTAAGATAGAACAATGGTTAGGTTCTTCTCAAGCAGAAGAGAGTATCCATCTTATTGTTAATTATGTTTTGTGCCACCAATCTTTGATGTCACTAATACAGGCTACAGTGGTGTTTATAGCAGAGTGGGACTTGTTCGTACACCAGTACAACTGCATGTCATCACCACAAAATTGGTAAAAAACATGATGAGACTTGGGGACACAAATAAACGAGTAGTCCGAATGCTGGCATTTGAACTGAGAGCGCACTGGTTCAATACCCAGTTATTGCAGCAAACTTCCCTCAGTTGACCCAGGTGGCAGGAATGGGTAGTTGACTCCATAGAAGGTTGGAGAAGGTAAGACAGCATGGGAGAGATGGGCACCGCCCTCACATACAACTGGCCTGGAAAAAAATGATGTCTCTTAACACCTCACCCCACAATGACCTGAAAAGGTTAGGGGAGGAACTTTACTTTACCTTTTATAATGAGACTGCAACCATGATACAAAGTTATAAATATATTAGTAGTATTTACTATTGTTTGTTATTAGTAACATTTATCAAAACACAGTTTTGAGCATCAAATGTGTCTAGGTCCTTGATTAAAATTGAGTACATTTAATAAGTGTCAGAAGCATACACAAAAAGAAATTTTGAGCCAAGTGGCTAGAAATAAGGAATGGTGTAGTAGATGGGAGCATTTAGATACACCCCCCTCAAAAACAAGCAAACAAACAAACAAAAAACAAAAAAAAATACAGAAAAAGAGGCCACTTAAAAAATTTGCCTGTTTTCCAGTGGCTGCTTAGACAAACCTTAATACATAGATTTTTAAATGTTTGGTGTTTTTGATTGCTTTTGAAATGCACATTTATTCTGGACAGTATTTCTGTTTTGTTAGATCTTGTCTTTGATAAAAACATTTTATTAAATTCAGGCAATTGATGGACTGATAGAGAGGCATGTTCTTGATGAAAATGCCATGGAGATAGCCAGATTTTTACATACAAGCAAGCGGTTGTGGCCATGCAAGAAAAGAGAGTATTTAGAAGTAAGGTAAGGCTTCCTCCTTCATGAATATAGCATTGTGCATGAGCATTATCTTCACACTGGTGTTTCCTATTTCTGTTGGTGCTTTAAAGGTAGTACTTTTCTCCTGTTAAGCCAGAGTTTTCATTTGTTTTGTGTGTTATCATTAATATTTTTTGTCTTTTTTTTTTTTTATAAGAAACTCAAGCTTCTAAAATAAGATTTTCAAAACTTGTTTTTTGGAAGTTGTCAGTTTAGCATCATATGATGTATTTATATTGGATGTGTAAGTTTAGCAACATTGATTAAAGAGAAAATGTCTGTTTTTTCCATAAACACCGTATCTTTTGAGCTTTGTTCTAGCTCCTGAAAAGTCTTGTTTGTATAGCTATTTTATATTTTTGATTTGTCTGCTGGGAGTATTATTTTGTTGTTGTTGTTGTTGTTGTTAATATGACATGTTTGGTACAAGTACAAGATTTTGTGGTGTCTTTTTTTCTGGCAAGTCATGTATCGACATTTGTGTTGTGTCTTTCTCAACAGATTGTAATTATGTCACCCTTTAAATATGTCTTAATTGCAGGCAAGATGTTTTCCAGCAGTTAGTGCGTCTACAGAACTTTGAGAATCAGTTCCTGCCAAATGCTCTGAGACAGTTTTTTCATGAGATCTCGGCACCTAGGACACGAGGAGAGTATTTGTCAGCCATGATTGAGGGATTTTCAGAACGTTTTTGCTCCTGTAATCCTTCATTAGGACTTAATAAAGGTAAGTATTTACACACTCCTACAATAAACAATTGGAGAAGTGTTCTTGTTCAACAATGATAGCTGTTTGGTGGTGCAAGCAGTGAAAAATTTGGTTTAAAAAAAAAAAATTTGTTTTATACAGCTTTCAGTGAATAAATAAGTCAGTTTGATAAAGATCAGGGGTGGGCAATTAATTTTCCCAAAGGGCCGCATGAGAAATTGGGATGGTTTTAGAGGGCCGGACTAATATAGTTAACTCAGTTTTACCCAATACTGTATATATAGTATATATAATGGCGGGCGGGCCGGTCA
This sequence comes from Pomacea canaliculata, assembly GCF_003073045.1. Classification (NCBI taxonomy): domain Eukaryota; kingdom Metazoa; phylum Mollusca; class Gastropoda; order Architaenioglossa; family Ampullariidae; genus Pomacea; species Pomacea canaliculata. The sequence continues at coordinate 29,626,135 of NC_037592.1, forward strand.
GAGACAGGAGGCGGGCCGGCCTTTGCCCAGGTCTGATAAAGATGGTACAAGTATCTAGAATTCTAGAATTAAGTAGGTTTTATTATGTGTTATGTATTTTTGCATTGACAGTTGTTAATTATGAAAATGCAAGTTAGAGCAGTAGTAAGAGTTCAGGCAGATAGCATTTAATGGATGGAAGGTAGAGTTAAACAAAAAAGTGTTTAATATTTCAGAGATAAAGCACACTAAGTTTGACTGTTTTTGAGCAGCGACCTGTGCCTACTCTATAATAATACTTTTGGACTTGAAGTTTACTTTTATCAGTTAAAACCTGTGTTAGGTCTAACAATAATACAGTGAAATATTTGGTGTGTGTTTTCATTTGATCACTCGACCTTAAAATCTAAGTTAACTGTGCATGAAGGCATAAATAGTATTTATATTGATTGCTTTAAACAGGCATTTGTTTACTGAAGTAGTGTTGTACTAGCATTTATTTTAAGTTATTCTTTTTTTTTAAAAGATACTTTCAAGTTCACTAGACCGTTGTCATCTTATTCCAGTTTAAGGGGTTCTTGCCATTAAATGTTTGATTGCCTCTGTACATTCATGTGGAAAGATCCACATATGAATGTATGCACATGAAATGGTAGGAATTGGGAAGTCTTATAAATCTATACAAATGACGAATGTGTTAAATTAATGAATTCAGTTTTGAATTTATATATTTTCAGAATTATAGGCTATATTTCTTGTTGTGTTGTACAGACACCGTGTGTGTGCTATGCTACTCCCTCATCATGCTGTCTGTGGATCTAACCAGTCCACACGTTAAGAACAAGATGTCCAAACGCGAGTTTATAAAAAACACCTGCCGAGCTGCTCAAGGTGTCAGTGGAGACTTTGCCGGTCACCTGTATGACAACATCTATCTAATTGGCCATGTTGCCTCCAGTCCTCATTCTTGACCCTTATATTTACTTTAAAAAAAAGAGTATTAGAGTTGTTGTTTCTGAGGTGAAACTTGTTTCAGAAAGGTAAAGAGCAATCCTGTATATCCCTCTAGATTATTCAGTAATTTTCCTTATTCAGGAATATTCTTTCTTGCTCTAACTGTTCTTTCCCTGTCTATTCTATCCTAACCTTTTACGCAATATTATCAGATTATCGTAGTTTCATACCAAGTTTTACCTGAAACTGGTGCTCTCATTCCCAGGCCAACCTATCTGAATGTAATTTCCCACATTCAACAAGATCATGAGAATAACAAAATTACAAGATAAAATTTTATGAACTTTGTCCCTTTGTCTCCCAGCCATATTTTTTTCTATACCTCTCATCTTCCTACATGAGAATGTATTTATTTTATTTTTGTCATACTCTTCTTGAACCTTAGGGTGTGTTAACTAGATGTTGTGAGGATGACAACAAACTGATTGAAAGATACTATAGATTTTAAAACAGAGTGAAGCTAAAGGTTTGGACACACAGCAAATATATTTTTAGAAAACAGTGGTTTGCCAAACCCACTTGCCAACTGTTTCACAAACTGGTTTTTGGGACTGCTAGTCACACTTTGAATGTTCAAGTACACCAGGCTGGGGCTTCTTGCTTGTTGTTGACCCACATTGCCTCTATCTTCTTGATGTTGATTGTCAGGTCAGTCAACAAATACCACCACCAAACCTCTAGTATTGGCACCTAGTACTGTATATAGCTTTAACAATACACTAATGAGAATAAGATTTTTCTCCTGATTTTTCACTTGTTTTACAACTTTATAATGTTAGGAAAGCAGATATTTCTTTGGATACAGAATACATTTTATACCATTACACCATAATTTGGATAAACAGTACATCCATATAAATAATATCCATCATGAAGTTTTGAAGCAACTCGAGTCAGTTTCAACAAATCTCCAAAGCAAGTGGCCAACTACTGCCTCTCAAGTGGACCTGAAGCTCGTTTCTGATAAAATGTCTTTTGTAAGGAAAAACTATTGCGTGATACATAACCCAAGATCAATTTATAAACAGTGCACTTAAGTGAATGGTTAGCTGTTCTTTCAAGTTGTTGAGCACCTGTGAAAGCCAAAGACTGAAAACTGACACAAAGTTAGAGATGGGTTCTAAAATGGCAAACAGGCTGCAAGGAAGAGCCAAACAGGTTTGCCAAACCATTTGGATAAAGTTTGCTGTGTAGGTCACATAGTGTTTCATGTGTGTCCAAGCCTTTAGACTGCAAATTAGAACTTAGCTCAAATGTATTTCAGTACATTAATATTGATTCGTACTACATAGATACATTTGGAATAGGAGAATGGGTGATGTGAGAAATAGTGAAATTTCAATTTTAAACAGTATCCCCAATCCTGTTAAAGAACATTGTTAAAGGCAACAAATAATGTGTGTATGTGTATGGGTTATGCATGTGTGTGTGTGACAATCTTGAAATGGTTTGATTTTTCAGACATTCACAAACAAGATCAAAATCACATTGAAAGAATGGTCTGATTAAGAGAATTGTCCATGCTTCAAAGTTCACTCAAAGAGTTTATTTTCTGTATTCCGTGGGCTTTTTTTTTATAATTTGGCTTTTTTTTTGTTGTTGTTTTTTAAGGTTGTTGGTCCTGCATTATATATGTACATATAACTTGTTGAAGAAACGTGTGTGAGTGAATCAGGCAGCACTAAATATTATTCATTCATTCAGAGGTGTGGATGGGTGCATATAGGCATGTGTGTGCACTTGCCAATGTCAATTTGTTCAGAGGTACTGCAGCTATTTTTAGCAGGATATTTGTTGAATCTTTAACTTTCTTTAGTCATTTCTGCTCATAAAAAAACAGCTGTCCCATTTGCCACTCACTAACTTTTTACTCATAAGGGTCACAGTGCATGTTTTTTTTATGTATGTTCTTGAAAAGCACTATATTTGTGAGTTCTGTAGCTGACACATTTGCTTTTTCCATACAAAACAAATTGACTTGTACGGTCTTGTAATACACACAGTGGCTTTTATTGAGGTGACCTTGTACAAAGGTACTAAGTACTTTATGAAGTTAATGCTAGTTCTTTTGAAAGTGCATTGTAACAGCTAAATGTTATCCTATCAAATGTTGTCTTATAAGAATTAAAATAGGATTTAATAGGTTTTATTTTAGGGCTATTCTCAGTGAGTTTTGTTTTTCCTTTGACTAACAAAGTTTGCTGTTTGACTCACTGACAAGTATACAGCAAATGTTACTTCATCAAAGCAAATCTTTAAACTGAACATCTAAGATTTTTTTTTGTTTGGGTAATCACATAACAGAGAAGAAAAAAAAAAGAAAGGCTTAACAGTGCCACATAATAGCTATGACCAAAGAACAGCAAGATCTTTATTGTTTTCTGCATATATTTCAGTTAATATTTTTGTGACTATGTACATCAGATGAGGAAAATAGTCAATAACATGATCTATGAGAATATGTTTTTCATGTTCCAAGCTCTTTTTCAGCTTATTATGCTAAGCTACTCTGGAAATGTGCTTTCTTAGCTTTGGTCAAAGATGACTATTTTTAGGTTATTCTGGAGGAAAGCTACTGGATTAAATGTGATTCCTGTGTGGTGCTTATAAACGATGAAACTAGAGTATTAATTTTTATATCGCATTTATTTCTTTAATATGGTTAGTGATGGCTGTAATGATATTTTTTTAACTTCAATACATGTAGCTGTTCAATATGCCTTCCAATGCATTGACATAATGAGCTTACACAAAATGAAAGAGTTTGCCCATAAATCTGCTAAATGCCAGAAAATACTGAAAATGAAGACACAAGATCCTTTCTTTGTTTTTAGAAAAAAAAATTTCAATTTCTTTTAGATAAGGAAATTACAGGCTTGTGTGATAACTGTGGTGGTCTGTCTATGTTATGTCATGTGCAGCCTATTTACCCTTAAAAAAAAAATCTCTGCAAGAACTCTGTGGGCTATAACAATCTACATTGTGCCTGTCTAGTTAGAGGAGTCTGTGAGGGATTTTATTACTTGACCAACATGAGATTGGTGATTGAAATTGTGAGATTTGTGTTTGTCTACAAAGACAGGTAAGGTTGTGAAATAACATCATAAAGAGTGTGTAAACAGAGAAGCCAAAAAGCTATAAACTACGAGAAATAAAGTTCCAGTTAAAAAAGTCAAAGTTTTATTTCCTTGGACACAGCAGTTTTGTTTACTCAAAATGAAATTATCGAAGGCATTAGTCTACCACACTGTTTTAGTGGGCATAATTTCAAAGGTGAGGTTAGTAAGTATTAGTAATCGAGATATGTAACCATCAAGGGACATTTTTTGGTTTTGTTATTTTTTTCTATTTCAGCATAGATTTATCTAGAAATAACGCAAACGTGCAGTCAAAAGCAAGTTTTTGCTTTGGTTTTGTTTTAGAACATACCATCCAATTTCTACATAAGATACTAATTATTGAATAATTAACATTAATGTGTTTTGTATGGTTATGCAATAATTACAAATGACTGGGAAATATTATTTATTTTGACAACAGAATTTTGTAAAGATCTTTTGTCATAGATGCCAGTCATTTGTTGTCCCTTGATTTTATAATTTTTTTTAAATTAGGGAAGGGGTAAGATTTAAGCAGAAAAAGAAAAAAGCGCTGATTGACAAATTATAAAAGGTGTGCATTGTAGAGATCATAATGATAAGTGAATACACTTCCATATAATTGTGATTTCCTGTAGACTTACACTACTGATTGCTCTGGATCAAACATTTCTCAGGACAAAGAGCTAGGAACCTGAGAAAGAATTGACGGAGAAGCTAGGGTTTTATTGATTTTCTGTGAGATTAATTTTCTTGTGGCAGTCACACATTGATGGAGCACATCAGTCAGGGTTTGTGATTTTGAAAATGGCAAGTGCTCTTATATGTAACATGTTAAATTTGCATTGAGATTTTCATCTGTGATCAAAATAATTTACTAACTTTGTAATAAAATGTTTTAAGCAGATCTGCTGACCAAAATAGTGTGTGTGTATATGTGCATGTGTTGCATATTTCTTGAGAGTGGGTGTGCTTTCATGAGGCTATAATTCCTGCATGTAAGCATTTGGTAATTGCTCTATTGTGCTTCTCTTAGTGTTGCTTTCATTCAATGATGTTGGTGCTTTATTTTGAGCTGCAAGGGTGGAGGAGAAATTCTGAAAGAGAGATCCAGAAAGAACATAAACAAAACAATGAAACTTTAGAAATTTAACTGCATTGTAAAAGAAAAAAAATTGTGGTTTTCGATTTTGGCCCATACTTTCTCCTTCTCTGCCTAGCAGGGAAGCGGAAAAAGCAAATGGGTTATATTGCCCAGTGTTTATCACCGTGCTGACTTTGTGATCTTTGCAAAAGATGTGCTTTCTCACAAACAAGAAAAGTGATTTTGGGGGGGGGGGGTAAAAGGTCAACTAATTTTCTATTCAGAACAAAATGCCTTTCGTGGATGACACACGACGACATGAGTCTTAGGTCTAAATTTAACCGATGCATGAAAAACTATTAAATATTTCTATTGCCTGGTTCACGAAAAGCAGCTCCACTCCCCTATGTTTAACCACGTACACTAAATGGCATCTGGCATGCCATCCGAGAAACCCATTTATACCAAATCTATTTTACAAAAGCTTAATTATAGTGGATATTATAGCAGATGATAACAGAACTGGCTGACATTCAGAGCTAGCAGTTATTTCATTTATGTCCATGTTTTGTGGGATCGACATTCCCCCCACACCTACCCATTGCCTTAAATTTGGTTATGGTCTGGTGGCACAATAGTTAAACACCCGTCACCTATACAGCAAGGATTTCACTTGAATTCAGGTCTGGTCTGGCCCGCAGACAGTTTGATTTCTCTCTAGCATTTGTTTACATACGCAAATAAACATTTAAGAACTCAACTGCACATAAGTAAAGGTATTCATGTACAGATGCACAAATAAGTTGTCCAGATGGCCAATATTTTTATATTTAAAAGCAATCTATTTGTGTAAAGAATGCATCATTACCATATACACACTTTCATCACTGAAGCATCAACTTTCGATCTCCATAGTTTTTCTGAAATCCTTTTACTTTCATTTCGATGAAATAGTGATAACTCTGCGCATCTTGCAGCAACTGGCAAATGGGTAAAACTAAGCAGATAATAATCCAAGTAATTTTCTTCGTCATCTCGGTGTTAGTGTTGCCTTAGTTAATGTAACTCTTGGTCTAATATATGCATGCCTTTTCTTCTAGGTATCGTTGCAAGAACAAATTGTAAGCTGTTGAATTAACTCCCAATAAAGCACATCTGGTTCTATTAGTGACAACAAATTGTAAGTGGTTCCCATATCTATGGTGTGAAGACCACCCTTTTCTCTTTTCTTTACCTATCAATTTACCTCCCCCTCCTCTGCCCCACACACACACCTGAAAAATTAGGCACCCTAATGGTGGAGGCAGCAGCAAATTAAGCCAAACGACATCTAGTGCCGAATGATACAGTGATGTGGATGGTTTGAAAGGTCCCTGGTGGCTATAAAGTGTCTAGCCATAAGTTCATCGCGTCCATCAGCAATGAGATCCGGAATGAAGCTATGGCTGTATCCTGTGGCATTAACTCATATGCATAAAGCACCAGAAGGATTTCCTCGCTTGCTTGTAGCAGCCGGTGTCTCCAGCGCCATCCCGCTGTTAATGACTGGTAAATTATTGTCAGTCAGCGATGTCGCAATGTTCACTGTTCTTGCTCTTTTTTTTTTACTCACCTTTATCTCTCACGCGGTTTGAGGATGTTTAGAAAATGCACTTTTAATTTGTGAATTTAAAGAGCATTAAAAGTTATGTACGCGGTTAAGCGGAACCAGACATGGAGGAAGGGACCAACCTTTGCTTATTTGATTTATAAAATGTCCATTATTCATAACTTGTTTTGATATTTATTTCCCCTATAAACAAATGAATCTGCTGGATTTCCGGTTCAAGGTTGTTAAGGATTTTGTCATCGTGGCTTGTTGTTGTTTGGCTGGTGATGTTTGACCTTCCCAACTTCTTTCGTACGTCGCTTATTTGGCGATCACGTGACAAGACTGGGAAACGTGAGAACAAACCGAGAGTTCGGCGAATCTTATTACCTATTTTAAGGGTCATGAATTCAGCGAGACATCGCTCTAACCTTGCTGCAGTACACTGATGACCTTTCTTAGATGCTGTTTCCTGTGATTCTCCACAGGGAATTTATCGCTGCGAGAAAATGTTTTTTACTTCGCTTCTAGGCAGTGGAGTCATTTTATGGCAGAGAGGTATAAATTTTACCGACCTTTAACTCGCCGTCACGGATATGCAGATGGTGCACTAAGAATGCAAACGCCATATATTTTATTCCTCGTATTCTTGAAGCAAACTTACATTTGCTGATTGCCACTTTCCCATCCTCATTTATAATGGCTGCTGACGCACGGCTGATGTTTTAAAAAAGAAGGTACATCATCGGATCTGTCCAGATACAGAATTATACCCTATTGCAGTACATACTGCAGGCCACCAATAAACGTCTGCACTTTACACAGACACGCACACATCCATATTAACATTAATGGCTGAGTCGCGAAAGAATTTGACGGCAGAAAAGAGGTTGTGCTGTATCTAGGGAACGGCAAAAGTTGCAGGTCTGGTTGGCCAGATTTTTCAAAAGTGAGTGGTTGACCATCTGGACGTGTGCAAATGCAAGTAGATCAACATTCAGCTACACCTACACAATATATGACAAGTTGGAAGACAACTAAGATCTGTGCGAACGTACACTAGAAATACTACCTATTAAAATCCGATGGCAATAATGAGTCGTGATCGTACTGGTTCCAGAGTTGGATGAAGTCGTACTTGTATCTTCTCTGTGTGTGCAAAAGAGAGAGAATGAATGCTTGAAAAATTAAACAACGGTTATATGCAGGAAAGATGACCTTTGATTTCATTTCACCGTAACTCTACACTTAAAAGCCTTCCTGGTTCCAAAAGAACAATGTATAGGCTTCATCGGTTTTAGCACTGTAAAAAAAATAATGTGACAGATTACTTTGTCCTCTGTCTTCACAAGTACGTAAGTTATGCAAGAGACATGGAAATATTAAAGTTCCTTGTTAAAATCTTTATTGAAATATATGTAAGCAAGTGAAAGGCGGACATTGTCATCACCTGGCAAAAAGCATTCAAATAAAGGCAACAAATAACCTGTTCTGTATCACACAGGGCCGGATTGGTCACGATGTCGTGTTTTTGCCTCCTCCCACGTCAAACCTCCTCCTCCTTCTGGTAGGTGTTTTAAAGTTTATGTCTGCGGTTACACGCCCTGCCTCTTCCTGGAGCCTGCTATATAAACAGGTGTACGTAAGCAGCACACAACCAACAGCCTTTTACAGCAATCTCTACCTTGCGGTGCATCCATACACTCAGTAGTCCATCGAGATCATGGTGAGACAGTTTTGAATATCTTCCTGATATATAGTGCTACAAATGTTTTGAAAAATAATGATTTAAATGTTTATTTGTTGCTTTTTTTTTACTTTCTTTGAAGAAACTCTTCACATGACCGTCCTCATCAGTGTTTCATTTTCAGATCATTTACATTCTATATTTTTGAACAGTTAGATAAAGGTCGTCCCATAACCATGTTAAGCTGTTGGGCGTGGTGAGAGACGCGAAGTGTTAGAGACCACTTTTTTCTCATAGTTTTTATTTACCCCTTTCTGCCTTACCTTCCTCAACTCCTTTATGAAGTCGGGTGGACATTAGCGACAGCTGTCGCCTAGGGTTATCGAATCTGCGCGCCTCAAGGTCAGAGGACAGGCCACTCGGCTATCCACTTCAACTGCTTTGCTGATGGTTTATCTTCTGAAAAAAAAACACTGTCTATATATTAGTTTAGATTTATTTTTCACCAAATGGATTCATTTAATCTAACACTTATATATATATTTCGTGTGTGCGCTCGTGGTGATAGCGATCTAATGTCTTGCCATGACACTGACAGAAGGTAGTGTGTCCTTGTATCTTAGACCACACGACAGTGCTGCTGGACCTTAGTGGCGCTGGCCGCCATCCTGCTGGTGACAGTGAATGGCGAGGGCTGCTACAAGTACTACGACCATGCTTCGAAATACAATCTGGACTACGAGGCCAAGAATTATCCCTGGTGAGAAATAAAGTTCTACTACTCTTTGCGTTGCTCATTCACCATCCCTGCAATAGTCACCTGTTTACCGCCGAACCATTTTCAACCCGCTCTAAAAGTCTTAAAGAAAGCAAAACAAAAATAAAATAAAATGTTATAAATAAATGAAACATGAATAAATCCCTAAAAAGTTCTCCCCTCTAATCTATGTGAGCGTCTATATATATAAATAACCGCTGTTATATATCCTTATCCTTTCAAACATAAAACCAGTTTTATTAATACCGTGACAATCTGTTAATATAACATTGTTTTATCCGTTTGTTCCACCTATCTGTAGTCTGTTTTGCTGTTTGCTTGTTTTATTACTATTTTATCATCAAGTTGAGACACCATGATACGGGAGGACTGAGCTCATGTATTTATTTCGGTTCGAGAACCACGGAGGATACTTGCCAAGAGGAAAAGCTTGAAACAGTATCAACATTTAGTAAAGGCTAGAAATAGAGAAAAACAGTGAAAGACGACATGACACCAAGCCAAACTGGTGCAAACCGTATTTTGAACTCTAACGTTAATATTTACAGGAATGAGTTTTGGGGGTTTTGCTTGTTAGTTTTGTAAAGCTTAGTGCTAGATACCATTTCCCAAAACATGGATGAAAACCCCTCTTTCGTTCTTAAAATAAATCTTAAATCATCTTAAAATCGTGCACACACACGTGCGAGTACATAAACGCTTTATATATATATATAATTTTATCCACCAAAAAGAAAGCACAGAGAAAGATAAAACTCGTGAAGTTACGTTGTACACAGATACTTGTAATTAACATATGATCCAGTAACGTATCTATGTACGACCCTGATGCCGTGTTGTTGGCTCCTTTCTGTGGGAGGTGATGTTTGTAAGCTTTACCACGAAGACAGAAGTGGGATATTCACTCAGAGCTTAGAAAATGTCATCTTGCACTCAGAAACAAGTCATTAAAGATACACCCTACTAGACTTTTATAAATTACACAGCTTCAGTTCTGGATACTTTTTACGGATGCAAAATCTACACCTGTGTATTTAAAATGTGCTAAATCCTATTTATTTATCACAGACCATTATGAGTCGGTTTAGAAATGTGTAGGAATGTACTAATTTTGTTGAAAACATTGAGCAATAAACTTTTAAAAAGATAATCAATGAGTGAAGCAGTTTAACCGTGCAGCTAATGGGCGCGGCTTGTGTTTACTGAGGGAGGAATGTTGCCTCTATGTTTAGCACACAGTCGATGGGAGCAGTGTCTTCGTAGGTATTATATCTCATTTTCTGTTATCTGAAGAATGCTTAACAGTCAACTTTTAAAATTCAACTGACCTGCTTGGCTATTTAGGTACAGATTAGACGACCCTTAAGTTTAACATTTTACTCATACAGTCTACTTGGCTGTTGAAAACCTTTTATGTAAAAAAAAGTTAATATATGAATTGTAGAACGTAGTCGCACCCTCTAATAAGTCAATGAACCCTATTAATTTGGTCAGTAATCTGGTCTAGATGCAAAGGTAGAACAATTAATCAGCTAGCAGGATTTTTTTGGGGGGATAACTAGTCCGCCTTGTTCATAAAATATTTGAAACACGAAGTGATTCATCGTTGAAAAATAACAACAACAAAAACACAAATATGAATGTAACGAGACAGGGCACGGTCAGAGGGCTCGGACATTCCAGAAGACTCTCGTCGCTAAGAGATGCCCTCATGATTGCACAAAGGCGGCAACGCATGAAGCGACGAACCTTTGCATGAAGCAGTCTCACAGCAACCGGTTCAGCGAGTCAGTCTTGTTGACATTGTTTTTCTAATGCATCCATCTCTCAATTAAAGACAGTTTTATTGCCACAAAACAACGGACCGCCTAGAGATGCATCGGCAAAGCGAGGTCTGTAGATCGGACGATAGTTTATGATGGGTTCTGCCATCAATGTTGCGGAACAGCATCAGTATTTACCTACTGGTCAACTTTGGGGAATTTCTTATATGGAGTCTTATATTTCTTATAAGGTGGGGAGAGGCTGCTGTATGGATGCCATAATGAGTCTTTGGTATATTTTCTCAGCAGAGGTTTCACTTAACACCTCTCATTTGGGTGTCTTGTGTTCCTTTATTGTTCGCCATTGGAACACTTCTTTTCTTGTTCATCGCAATTCTGCCATTTCTTAGATCAGTCCTAAATTCTTATTATTGTGTAGATGTCTAGTCAAATTAACATAGCACAACATGGAACAGTTGCAAGTCATGACTGTTTGCCAGCCACAAGTCACACAAATTTAAGTGGTAACGTTAAGGAGTTGCTTCCTGCTATATATATGTGTGTGTGAAAAGCATGCATAAAGAGTTACTTATTTTTTCACTAACACCTCTTTCTTTATGATGATGTGTTTCAGGGATGAAGTGAATGACGCAATGAGCCAGAATCCACAACTAAGCAAGGTTCTTGCCTTGAGTTCTCCGTGAGTAGAGCAACCCTCACCTGTGTCCTCATACAAGCACTTTAGTTTCTCTAAGCGACTCTATTTTTCTGTTTTCGTCATATGCTTCTCTTTTGTGATTGGCATTTTTGTCTGCTTCTCTCCCTCATTCTGTATCACTTGTGAGAGGTAACACACAACACGATATTTAGCCTGGGTGGCATCACCCATTCTGCCGTGTTCCCTGCCAGACACTGATGATGTAACGTGTCACAGAGTGACACTGATGATGTAATGTGTCACAGAGTGACATTGATGATGTAATGTGTCACAGAGTGCCGACGTCAGGGCCTCCGGGCAGTGCCTACTACAAGCCTGTGTCAGTGGTGTGTCCTGGATACCGGTACATGCTCAAGGCCTTCCATTACGACGGCAAGCAGTGCTACGTCATCAAACCGGAAGTGCAGCAGGTTCGCTACACCAAGTGCAGGTAACCACATAATATCTTCGTCTTTTTCATTCATTAATTTTTCTTAACTAGTAGCTCATCTGCTGACTGCCTAATACGCGGAGATGCCCATTTCAAAAAGTTGCAGTGAATCTGCTTAAAGTATGCTCTGAGCATTTCTTTTACCTTCTGACCTCCATCCATTCAGACCCTCATTCTGTGTGCACAGTAATATCTGAAGTATTGGTGCAAAAACTACTTATATTAATCCAACGTACAATATATTTTGTTTATGAAATGCGCTAGGATACTGTTATAATTTTTTTATTGAAGACATATTTTGCTTATTTTTATGTGAATGAATTTAATTAGTGTTCTGACATTGGTGTAACGTTTGTCGGTATGTACAGCGACCAGTCCAACAGGGATTGCCACTACTGCAGTTACAGTCAAGGCGGCATCAGTAAATGCGACGAAGAGTACGAATGGCGCACAGTGTGGGCTTACTGCAAGCCCATCTACCCGATCAACGTGTACCCACCCCTCTACCCACCTGTGCCTCCAGTGAAGCCTCCAGTCTACCCCATTCCCCCATACAACCAGAAAGTGATCCTCCGTCAGGACGACGTGTATGTCAAGACCAGCTACCCGGAGCCTTACCCGCGCAAGATCGGGTATTACGGCCGCAAAAAGCGCAGTGTAGTTCCACAGCACGCAGGCAGCATCGAGCACGTGACCCTGTTCCTCCCATTCCAATGCAGCTGCAAGGAGTTACAAGTGTTGAGCCTAGTCTTCTTGTCCCTGTCCAGTCTAGTTTTCTACCTTAATTAACGAGGTCAAAAGAGAAACACAACACGGTCTAAGATCAGATGCATTAAAGTCGCTAGACGTATACTGGACGGTAAACACTAAAAAAGTAAGTAAACTGCTCCTACAAATCAAGCAGCTTTTGTTGCACACGTTAACCGTCCATTAGCTTCTATTTGTGAACCAGGCCCCAGCTGAACAATCGTTAATCTAAAATTAATAGAAGTCAGTAGGAGTACTGTTTGAGACGTGTTTGTCCATTACATTCATTAAAAAGACACACCTAGGCTTGTAAACAAACACCTTTAATCTCATTTTCTCCTGAGGTTCTGTAACTAAACGTTTACAGAAAAAACATGTAATTTCATTAAACGACATGTTATTGCGGATAGATGTGAGCACCATTCGAAGAATTTTGTCTCAGACATTGTTGGATAGCATAAGTAAACAACTACTCATTAATTCATTTCTTTTGTGCATGTGTAAAATTCTGATCCATCTACTTGTTTTGTACTTTTTCTAATAAAACTAATGAATTGCAATGCTGACGGAATTGTATTTTTTTTCTTTAATTTCTCTTTTGAATCCTCAACAGACCACTCCTAAAATAGTTTTAGTTTAGTTCACTCCATGTTACTCAATGAGCATAGGGCCGCGACAACAACTCGCCAGTGGACCAGTTTTGGGCAGCACCCCTCAGTTGAGCCCACGTGGTTCCGACGTCCTTCGTCTCTCTCTCTACCGTTCTTTTTCAAGTCTGCTTTGGTCTCCCAACTCTCCTCTTTCCCCGAGGGTTCCAATCTGTATGGTTCTGGAACCTGGAGAGTGACAAACACCGTCAACAACAAGCTCCAGACCTTTAACAACCGATTCCAACGCCATATTCTTGAATAAGATGGCCTGAAAAGATCTCCAACAGCAGCCTGTGGAAAAGAACCAACTAGCTACTAACCAAAATATCACAAAGAGCAAATGAGGCTGGATAAGACACACCCTGCTCAAACCAGCTGACACCATTGCCAGGCAGGAATTTAAACCATTCGTAGCCATAATCCCCGATCCCCGATAAAGAAAAATATAGATATCCCAAAACAAAACAAAAAAAAAAAAAAACACTCTCAAAACAAACAGCAGAAATTTATGATAAAGAAAAAAATTCATACATCTACAAAATACAAAAATATGAACAATGGCAGTGATTCATTTATTAAAAACGGGAAAGCAGCAGGAAGATAACCTTAGGTAAAATTCCATCAATCAGAACAGGAATTATCTGCCCACCCTTTACGTTCATATAGAGAGAAGCAAACACCAGAAAGCTGAAATAAATAAAGGAATAAACATGAAAATACTCAAGGAGGGTGACTGATACCCTCGGTGACTGTTACAACCGAAGAGGCATAAAACTCTTGCTCACTGCCAGTAAAATAATGACCAAAGTCAACCTGCAACGAAATTCTAAAACTTTCAAGACCAGATGTTAAAAAAAGAACAGGGTGGCTTTGTATCAACTTTGAGAAGTTTTTCTGGCATCATTTATAGAAACATTTTTGGTGCTTATTGAATGTACATGGTCTTCCTTAACACAAGGTAGAAATCGTTGAAAGTTTCTGCATCAACTTTATTTTAGTGTTGGACACAGGGAGAATAGCAGCGTTATTAGAAGTGACGGACAGGCTGGAAATGATCATCAAAACAGATTTAATAAATCAACGAACGGTTTGAGAGAAGAAACAAACTATGAACATCAGCACAGTAACGCAAACACACACAAACTCAAATTATATCAGAGTAGCGTTTTGACATCGTTAGATAGTTAATACAAAATCATCATCTTTCCATTTCACCATCCTGAGAAGAATTCCGAGAATATACTAGCCCCAAAAGATTAGTGAAGAACTTACACGCTCAACCACAGACACATGGTGAAGGTGAAGATGGATCTGTCTCGGACACTTTCTTGACACTTGATGAGTAGTTGGGAAGACCAAAGACAACCTGGCGCCGAACAGTTGAGCATGGGGAAAGGCACTGAGTAAGACGTGTGGTAATTTAAAGGAAAATGCCCAAAACCAGACAAGAATGAGAGACCTTTTTCTGAACCCTTACACGCCACGGCATAATAGGAACGAACAAATGAATGAATGAATGTTCCCTGGGCAAATTAGATGCACCGACTTTGCCAGCCATGCACGCCACACAATCACCAATGTATACAGAAACAAAATTTCAATTTTTCTTGAAGCGAATGACACAAATAAATCGTTAAATGCAAAAGTAGTCCCTGGCGTGCACATTGAAAACAAAAAACTAAACACACTGACCACTTTCTCCATATATATTTAAATAAACAAGGACCACTCTTATCACATAATTATTGACCGTCATTAAATACTGTAGAACAGTAGAGAGTCAGGCAAAGGACATCGGAACCACAGGGGTCCAACTGAAGGGGGCTGTCCAAAACAGGGTCCGCTGGCGAGGTGTTGTTGCGACCCTAAGTTCCTCAAAGGAGCAGCAAGGAATAAACTAACTACTATTAAACACAATAACAAAACTTCTTGAGAGTGAAACTGTCTATGCAGCTGGACTGACTGCCATAAGCGTTAATTCGGCTCACGTCACCAGCTAGACTAAATCCTTTTCTGCTCTCCCCTTTCATGCGCTTGAGAGTACCTTCGAACATTGCCTCCCCTGGCTCTGTCACCACAGTCAGCTGGTAGACCAGCATGCCTTCGGTTCTGTTCCCGTACCGCACAGTTCTGTTGATGACATCATGCACGCTTTCTTCAAACCTCAGCACGTTATCGTTGACAACCAGTTGTTCCGCGTTCACAACGGTCTTGAGTCTGAGCTTGGCGCATACCGACAGGTAACTTTTTAAAAACTCGTTGATTTTGGCAACCAGCGCCAGGGCAGTGTTCCACACAAAAGGAGCGGACTCTGGCAGCTTTTTTCTCTTCATGCACATACACCAGTGAGGAAGGATTTGCGCCTGAGCACAGCTACGTGTTTCCGGTATGACACGGAAGAGGCTGATGCCTTGATCCGAAACAGAGGCTGTTCTGACCACCCCGTCAAAGGTAAGAATTTCCTTTAACGTTTCGTACACGTCAAAAGGGGTGGTGAGTCGGTTGGAATTTATTCGGAGGTTCCGATGCAATTCCGGATATTTATCTTTGAACCAGGGCGGGAAAACTAGGAACAAGAAAGGCAATCGTTCCTCGGCCTTACCCACAAACGTGCTACGTATGTCACCAAACCTGTTGCCATGGTCGCTGTAATACACGAGCACAGTATTATTGAGGTGACCTTCGGCCTTTAACCTCTGAAGGAAGGTCAGGTGAGGGTCGTCGGCCGCGCCAGCATCATTGACGCTATCATGCGTCAAGCGCGTGATGAAAGAGAAGGCGAAGTAAGGCTGATGACGAAAGAGGCGAGAAAAGTCCGTCACATAGTTGAGAAGCATCTCCGTCTCAAGCATGTCGACGATGCAGTGGTGCTTGTGGCTCCATACACCCAGGTGCTTCTCCATGGCCAGTGCCATGGCGCGGTTGTAGTAATCAGCAGGTGGCCGGTGGAAACCTGCTTTCTCGTACACAAAGATGGCGATTTTTGGAGCGTCTTCTGCGTACAGCGTCCGGTAGCCTGCCTCGGAAAAGTTCTTCCAGATGAACGGGTAGTCGTCAAATGGCTTCGCCACCATCGTCTCGTTCCAAGGCAGCTCTTTCACAAACTTGCCCGTCGTCATGGGAACGATGTTGACAAAGGTATTGTCCGCCACCTTGTTGTAGCCCAGCATCTCGACGGCGTCCAGCTCGTGCAGCAGGAAGTCGCGAGTCCTAGGCATCTGGCGCATGAAATTCAGCCGCGACACCGAGTCCACGCCCACCATGAGGACGTTCAGCACCTCACGTGGGCGGTGACGCTGCAGGTGTTTGCGGTGCTTCAGACGACAACGGCGCTCCACTTCTTCCTTCGGCAGGACGAAGGCGTGGAAGTTGGTGGCGATGACTCCGTCAGACAGGCTGTAGCAGTAAATGCGCATGAACTCGTCCTTGACCTCGATGTCGCTGCTAAAAGGAGGGCCCAGGTCCCCGTAGGCGAAAGCAAAGTCGGACTGTAGGCCTTGCCGCGAGATGGGCTGGTAGCGACAGTACCGAAAGTCACCCCTGAGGTCGTTCTCGATCCTGGTGTGGTTGATCCGCAGCACGCCCATATCCACGTAGGTAACGGATCGCCGACCCACGCAGTGCAGCGCTCCGCCACGCCTGACGCTCTCGGCGATGGAAGGATCGAAAGGATCGAGGTCGGGGATCTTGCACGCGGAAGTATCCACCAGAAAACCTCGCGAGGGTGGGCCTCTCGGTGCTGGGACCAGTCGCTGCTGGTGCGAGAAAAAGTACAGAAGATGCAGCACGCACAGGCAGGCCACCAGCGTGACGCACGTCAGGAAGCCGCAGTGCAGCAGACGACGGAAGGGCACCATGGTGATGAAGTCGCCGGCATCGGCTGCAAAGAAAAATTTACGAACAGTTGGTTGGCATGTTGACAGCGCAGAAGTAGTATCGAAGACAGGATGTCTACTCATCATGGGATGAACCAGAGAACCAATCGAGATTTTTCTCATCCGTTGTACAACTCCTACCGTTATTATTGTTCATGTACTTCATTAGCTCTCAGTTCATGAAATTACTGGTGTGGTATACAAATATATTTACTATTAATAAATATTATTACTATTAATAATCTAATATTTATTGATTATGTTTAACAACCATCGTTAGTGTAATCGTCATTGTCATACTGTTTAAAGATGGTGGTGTCTCATTCTCTCTGTATCTCTTAGCTGTATATGTGTTTTTATTCTGCGTACATGTGGTGTGTGCTCTTTGTATGTGTTTTGGTGTGTCTTGTGTTTTGTTTACGTGTGTGAGTGCTTGTGTTTGTGCTCTGCTTGAGTTGATGCTTTGTGCTCGAGTTTATTCTGGTGCGTGCGTGGACAGTGACATGCGCGTGTACGAGCTATATCAAAAACAATTTAAGACAGAACTGATTTACTAGTACGCTCTACCCTTCCCATAAGATCACCGAGTTTTCTTCTTTGTTTAAAGCAAATAATGACGAACATAAACCAGCCCGTGACAACGCAAAATCATTGGAAAAAGACCTCTCCACTTCATTCGGCTAACAAAACACAGCACCACCTCAATCTAATTATCAGTCAGTCTCAGAGAAAGCCTACGCCTCTGGGAAGTCTGTTTGTACCATCTTTGTCTTGCTGTTCTACGAATCAATACAAGGTCTGGTGTTGTTTTGGCGAATCTTGTTTCAACTTCTTGTGCCATAAAGTGCAGTTCCAGTCGATTTCCTTGATGAGACAAAGAAAGTACCAAGCAGTAGTAGTAAGGGGCGGGGGTGTAATTTGTTGATCGTTTATATCCCCGGCATGTGGGGCAGACTGTAGTTAAGGTGCTCGAAGTAAAGAATGTTTTGAAGCACAAAAGACTATGTAATCTGATTAAGGATTGCACATAAAAAAGTTTACTAACAACAGAGAGTACAGCCAACAACTTTGAAGTATCGAGCCTTGTCAATAGCAATGACAAAGTATTTAGTCCTCTTTAAAAAAAAAACAAAAACAAACCACAGGCTTCTACATCCCATTTGATAGAAATCACTTCGATCTACTGACACAAATAATATCTTACATGTCTTCTTTTAAATCTTTATTGTCCTTGCCGCATTTCTGATATAGAATGCACATACCAGTAAAGCTACATCTCGTTTTCGTAATCTTTAGACCGAAATATTGCGAGTTAAGCCGTTCAGCGTGTCACAAGGAACAGTCAGTAGTATCGATGTAATTATCATACACTCAAGCAGACGTCATGCAGACCAAGATAAACTAAAGCGTATTATATGGCTATCAATAAGAAAGGGCGAAAAACGAAACTCTCGACAGAGACGTTGGATGCAGCTTAAGGGCCAGTCTTCGACACATAACCAGAAATGAAGGAAGCATCCGAGAGGTGGATGTGTAGAAGAGAGACCGTTAGTCCGGCGGTGATTGGTGAGGGCAACGTAAGCGCAGAGGTGAGACGAGACGATTGCAGTAGCGTCACCACGTAGAACCACGTCATAGCTGTAACGACGTGGGACGCATCCGTGGCGTGACTGGTCAAGCGGTCAAGAATAAAGAGGCGACATTTGCTGGCGCTGTTCCTGAGTCTGAGTGCATGGGAGAAAGTGTAGTTTCCCCGTAATCACACCCCCACCATTTTCGGTCACATGTGGGAGAAGAGGATGGTGGATTTAAAACTGAAGTGCAACAAAGTCACTTTCTGGAATACCCACCATTTTGTTCACGCCTGTCACGTGCTGCGAGTCACGAGGCTCATTGCTTCGCGGGATAGATCGACTGCGTACTCATGCCCTCGCCGGAACGCCAGGGTCGACACGCCAGCCTTTCGCCCAAAATCTGCCGTCTGCGAGCAAAAGACGTTGCCGACGTCGATGAGGGAATCGTTTCAACGTAAGGCGCTGGGCACCTCAACAGACGAAACGACAGAACTCTAGAACTTCACTTTTCCGCTGGCAGCCAGGCCTGGCGACGTCATCCTCTGGCGTATATGCTTGTCACGAGCGCGTGCAGATCGATGCCTGTTTTGACGCAACTCACGTCTGCTCGTGGGGCGGGGTGTGACGATGACGACGGTGGTGGTGGTGGGTGAGTGGGGGAGTGGGATGGGGATTTGAAGGGGGGGTGGAGGGTGAGGTGCTGCTCGTAACCTTACGGAGCTTCACGGAGTGCGCGCTACGTCGCAGAACTCTTCGCAAGGACGGCTTCCTGTGTGTGCGGACCCACACGAACGACAGCTGCAGGCAGCAGGGCGGCAGTTGAGCTCGCACCTTTGGCTAAGGATAACTACTACATTTTATCATCTGCTGCTACCACCCGGTGGGTTCAAAGGTCATCGCTCAGACAGCACCCCCTCCTCCAAACTCCGCTACCAGTGCACGAGGCTTTCCCCCGCACGAAGAAATCAAGACTAGACGCCAGAAAAGAAAGTGCAGGGAGACGATCCCCCGTGGAGACAGGTGCGTATAACCTGCGCTTTGCCAATTCTTTCAGTCGTTTTCCGTGTTACAGACACAAGTCTGTGATGTGGCAGCTTTACATGAATGTTCCATTCACGATCACTTTGCTGCTGCTAGCGCGGTACCTTATATCGACGGGAAAAAAAATACATTACAGGTACGAGAAGTCAGTAGGCAGGCAGGTAGATACAGGTACGTTAGCATCGGCCGCACGATAGGTAAGATATGGGTGAGTTTTGTAGAAACTAAAGTTAAGCTTCAGTCAGCTTTTCCATCAGATATACTTAGCAAATTATGCTTGTGGATGTTGAACGAAGAAATGGCTACATTTTTTCAGTTATCTTAGCACCAACGGTATTGCATTTGACTGGGAGTATTAAAAGAGGAACTGTCCTTCAACATCTGAATCAATTAAGCGTTTGCGTCAACATACATGGAAATCGTTTTACACACACACACACTGCTTGCTGTTTTCTCTCTCGTCGAACGCCTTGATCACTGTTTACATTTGACCCATTGATGTTCCGTTACTGCGTCCAGCTGTCAATCACAATAAACAAAAGGTGTGTAGGAATGCAACTAACGTACTAGCTAATGCACCAGTCCGCTGAAGTTGCGCCTAATTCAACATGAAAAAAGTGTGATGGTTGCTTGTTTGTAACTGGCCACAGCATACAAGAATGAAGGCGTTTTTTCCCCTTCTTGAAGACTAGACCAGAGAGTACAGATTATCTATACTCTGACTAGATCACGGGAAATAACCGCACGTTACAGATTCCTTCCCTTCCACCTGCTTAGGGTGGTCCGGTGGCGCAACGGTTAGTGCCTGTCACCAATATAGTGAGGGTTGGCTGTCCTGGGTTCAGCTCTCGTCTTGGGCACGCTGTTCTTTCTCTCCATGTGGCACTTGGCCATGCCGTGATATAGTCTTAGTTGCTGGTTCGGCGGAAAACACCAAAACACCAATTTTTCCCTCGCCCGACTATAGCTTGATCTCCATCTAAATTTCTCCTAAGCTTAATTGTGCAGTAATTTATCCAACTTCTCTAATTAAACCTTGTATTTAACATACTGCTCTCTCTCTCTCTCACACACACACACCCGAGCGTCAGTTTTTTCTTTTTTTTTAATTTTTAACTTTCCCACAGACGGGAATACCCTATCCAGACTTCTTCCTTTGGCAGGTCGCTATCTGTTCTCGGTCTCCTAATTAAGACTCTCCATCGCCTGGCTATCGCAATAAGCGAAATGCGCTCAGAATATGACGGTGCATGAAGAACGATGAGATCGTGGGCAAAATAGAATTACCACTCAAAAAAAAACAAACAAAAACAAAAAAAACAAAAAAAAAAAAAAAAAAAAAAAAACACAACAAAAAACACCACACACACACACAACAGTGCTTTTCGAGAAAGTTTCCCACTTGGAAACGATGGGATAACCGCGCAAGGACCGCTCCAACAGGGCTACTTGAGATTTAAAAAAATTATTGATATTTTATTAAACACCAAAAGTTTCTTTTGAGGTTGTTTTTAAAGCTTGAATCGTATTCTTTGGCAAAAAAGGCTAGAATTAAATAAACAATCTAAGCATGATTTGGTTTATTTTTTTAATATCTTGTAATGTGTTGATTTTTCCAAGGAAACTGGTTTTTTTTTTTCTACAGTAATGAACACGGACATACAAACGTATTCGTGTACTTTCCTATCAAAGACAATACTAATTAAAATTAATTAAGGCACTACAAATTTACATACTTCTGTACATAGAGCCGAGAAAACATCAAGAACAGAGACTGCTGTATCTTCCTACAAACTAGAAATAAATGAAAAGGCCAAGCTATAGCATACCTGTGCGGCATGTGATCTTTACACGTGAAAGATCGCGCAGCAGTAGCTGGTGTCTGTTTGCTGGCACTGCTCATCCGCCGACAGCATCAACGTCTCACCTTCCATCACATCGTCAGAAGCTCGTGTGTCAGCACTCAGAATGCGTACACCTCTTAACCTTCTCGCCAACTTTACACACCAGTCATGGCCAGACGCTATCAGGTTACTTAGCTGCCGGAGACTGACCTACATCCTGGAAGTCTTTTGGAGTGGAGTCGAGGATGCTGCAGGCGCGGGGAAGTTCTATCTCAAATAAGTTCAACTGTCGGTCTACCCGTGTTGAGGTGCAATTACAGTGGAATCCGTAGCTTTGCTTGCATGTCGTGAATACTTTTTAAAATAGCTTATCGATGAGATAACCAGATATGCCGATTGCCTTCACTATATATATTGATTCTGGACCCGAATAATCGAAGTCTACACCTTTCATATTTGCAGATAAGAGCCATATAACTTCTATAACCAACAGTTAAATGCATTACAAGCACGACCGAACCATTTTGTGAACGATATAAAAACTTATTAGAACGAATAAAAAGAATCTACCATGCACTTTCTAATATCGCACTAGAAAAAAGAAATATCATCACTTTTCATCCGAACAACCTAAAATGAAATGTAATAAAACATTCGTTTTAATAATACAATAATTAATAACTCAAACTTCAAATTAAACTTAAGTTGTCATAAAGCGACAGATTTTACTTTAAAAAGAGCGAAATTTAATTTCTCGCCTGACTTTCAACCGCGCTTGCACATGTACCCGAGGAAAAACTTATTTCTAGGGGACTTAATCGATGCAATAGAAATAAGATGAGCCCTTGGCTCTTCGTGAAATTCCGGAAAACTTCGTCAATTTTCGACAACGGCCAAGATGGCTACCGCTATGGACGTTTAAAACAAGCTGCGTTGGTAAA
This sequence comes from Pomacea canaliculata, assembly GCF_003073045.1. Lineage (NCBI taxonomy): Eukaryota > Metazoa > Mollusca > Gastropoda > Architaenioglossa > Ampullariidae > Pomacea > Pomacea canaliculata. Next base: position 29,648,946 of record NC_037592.1, read on the forward strand.
AGCGTTATTTTTATTTCATTAAGAAAAAATTTTATGTCTAGATCTCTCAGACGCTATATAAAGCATTATTTTCTTATGCATATTGATTCCAGTGTTGTCCCTGCTTTATCAAATGGTGAACTATGTTTATACAAAATTCATTTTGTTTGGTCTGGGAAGGAGAAAGTGGTGAGTCCTGAGTCTCGTGTTCCAAAGGTATGATAGCTGATATAGCATTAATTGTTTGTCTGTGTGCACAATAATGCTGAAAGATTTCACCAATCTTATGATGATGTAAAAATATCAACGTAAGCTAGTTTGACTCAGCAGCACAATGCTGACTCTTTACTCATTGCAGAAAATTCGCCGTGTTTATTATTTTGTGCACTTGCACAGCACATCCTTCGCATGGAGAACAAAGAACCATATCTTTGAAGAGCGATGAATTTATATTATTGGAAATTCCTGGAAGTGAAATGTAGGTTTTCATATTCCCTAAGTTTCGTGGAATTTGTGCCTGGTAAAATGTTTATTACCATCTTGGGAGGACTTGGTATTTTAAGACTTGCTGTTGAATTTATGTTATCGTGCACTCAGATAACCTAAGACATCATCTACCTATTTGCTTATTTATATACCTATTCATTTAGAGGATTCAAGATTTGATAATGATTTGCCCTGTGGGAAGACCTTCTCAACTAATAGTGGTAACTTTAGTTCACTTTTTCAGTTTCTGTAGGTAGTTGGTGCCAATTTAGTATTTGTGTTCTAAGATGCTTGTTGAAGATTCAGCTAAATTCACATATCAACTATTTTGAAGCATTTTGAATAAATGACATTCAACACAAATTATAAGAATATGACCTAATAGATTTACTCTGTAGTGTATAGAGTTAAGAGCTAGAATGCCATATTTGATAACATTCTTCACTGACTACCAGTAAAACTAAAACAGAAACCATGGTTAATTAATATTAAAAGCAAATGTAAGAATACTCCTGTGGCTTGTAATATTAATAAAATTACTAGTTTTAGCAAAGACATTGTAATATCAAATGGGAACACTTAAAAGTGTGACTAAAATTACAATAGTGGAATATATTATAATCATGCATCAAGAATGCCATAAAGTAACAATATGCAACATCAAGTTATGCCATTCAACTCTCCACGTGTAATTCTTCATAGAATAAGATGCACTGACTTCAGAAAGTGATTTCAGTCGCATTTTGGTCAGCATTGTCTGATGAACATAGTTCAGGAAAAAAATTACAGTCCACCAGAAATCGGTTCCTTTATTGACTAGTAGGAAGGAAAAGTGCTGCTATCTAAAATGTTACTGACCTAATAAATTTTCATGTTTGTCACTTAGTTTAAAGTAATCTTGATTATTTAAAAAAAAAAAAGACACTTATTGTAATTGTTCAAAGAAAGAACAGAATGCTTGGTCTTAACAGTTTTATGGGATCAAAGATTATTTTAGCTTGTTTCCTTTTTCAGAAAAAAAATGAAGGGAAGCAATCATGGCAAAACGCAGAAGTGAACCGATTAATGCCATACCTGCACAGAAGTTGGATCAGGCAGGCTCCAGTGTCAATCAAAACCATCTCACACTTGCCATCAGGAGTCGACAGGTATGTGGACAGCATATGTGTGAAGTATTTAGCTGATAAAGTCATAGGATTTTTTATTTTCCAAAAATCATTAGAAAGTCGACGAAATACCATTAACAGATTGTGACATTTTCAGGAATGTTTTAGGATTCTTTTTTTTGCTTGTGCTAGGATATTTTGAAGATGAATTTATAAAAAAATTATGGCAAACTGTGAAAAAATATACATTGTTCTTATGGTGTGCTAATTATATTTAATTACACTTACAAAGAATGCTATAAATCACATTTATAAACAAGGGCAAACATGCAAACCAGAATTTTTGTTTCTTTTGCTTGAAGTTCTCGGCAGTTGCCTCCTTTTGGCAGAATCTTTTTATGTTGTTTTTGTGCAGCACGCAAAATGTTGCATATGATTACATTAAACTGTAGCCTATAATATTTTATGTGCATACTCTGCCAGAGGTAAACTCTTTGCCATTAGATGAGGCCGTAACCAAATCTTCAAAATCTTTATTGATTTTCCATTTATTTTTATGTGAAAGGCTGGCTCTTTTGTGGTAAAAACAAAAAGGTAATATTAAGGTGGAAGCAAAAGTTCATGCCTCAAAATGGAAAAAATATAAACAGGGAGTAACTTGTTAGGGTTCCTGCTTTTTTAAACTACTGATTTGGTCTCACAAAAAATCTGTAATATTAAAAAAGTTTCCAGTGATCTATATGAAATTTATGTTACATGTATGGTGGAGAAATATAGGAAATATGTTTTTAAAATGTTTCACTCAATTTCTTTATATGTATAAATATGTGTGTGTGGAACAACCTTTGAATATTTGGGCATTTTCATGCCTTACGAAAAGAATGATAGCTTTGTATAGGCTACATTTTTTCCCCAGACTTTTACTTCCATCCAATTAATTTCAGCAAATTTCATTTTTGTCAAGACTAGCAGATAAAATGACAATAAATCTGTGACAGAATATCTTCACTTCAGATGTCTTGTCTAAATTGCAGAATTATTCAGAATTTTGCATTAAGAAATATATTTGTTTACTTTCAGATATATGTGACAATGTATTTTAAGTTTGAAAATAGGGTATATTTTGCAGAAAAAATACTCAGGCTCCTACACTAATAATACTTCAAAACACCCTCGAAGTTCATCTGCAACCAAAGCAAATACAACTGTCTGTACACGTGCACAGACACGACAGTTGCTGCAAAGGTTTGTTGCTAGTCACCTCTTAATGTAACTTTCTGTTTTGTTTTATTTTAATGTTTGTAATCATCTTATGTTTTAGCTCTCCATTTTTGATAGTAATGAGCTAAGGTTAGCTTACTTTTGGGGGAAAAGTATGCCTGAAAAGAATGTTGATGGAATATATTATCCTTGTGATATTGACATTGATAATTGATTTGATAGAAAATAGCCTCTGTTTGATCAGACAGCTTAATTAAAGTCTTGATTTTTTATTATGCATTAACAATATTTCAGTAGCATTTTCTTCCTAAATTTTAGGTTTATTGTGACCACTAAACATCCTTAAATTTTACCTATGTTAGGTTCATTTTAAAATAGACTACTTCTTTACATTATAGAGATACTCAGCCATGTGAATTTTCTATATTATTACACAAAAAAAGTCTGACAAATATGAAAGCAAAACTTTTAAATTGTTAACAGTGATGTGATTTTTTTTTCTTTTCAATTTTGTGTTGCTTAATTTCGTCCAGTCTTAGTGTATAAAAATGCACTAGGTATTTCTTCATTTTTCTTTATAATATATTGCATGCTGCTGCTTTTTAACTTTCACCGATATGTGAATATGACACAGACCTGACCCAATCATTCTAATGTAAGGAAAATAAATTTTTAAAGAAACCCACCTGACACCCTCCACTAGACACTCCTTATTAGGTCACCCTGTCTCTCCCCTTCACTCCCATCCCCCTATCCGCTAACTGACCACTGCCCAGGTCACAGCCACTGAGTTTGTTTAGTCCTTGTTACTCCTTGAGGAGCTTAGGGCCGCAACAACACCTTGCCAGTGAACACAGTTTTGGGCAGCACCCTTCACTTGGGCCCATGTGGTTTCAACGTCCTTTGCTGTGCTTTCTACTGTTCTTTTCATAGTCTGCTTTGGTCTTCCAACTCTCCTTTTCCTTTGAGGATTCCAGCCACTAAGTAGTGCATAGAAAAATGTATGACCCTTAAGAAGTATGGCATAAACAGCATAAAATGGCGTTAAAGGGAACGATGCACAATACATGGTAACATTTAGCCTGAATCGGCTATTTGTATCATGTACAGTCCTGTATGATCAGTGTTCGTCTTCATCCATCCAGTGCTCAAGGCTGTCACGCACATGGTGAAGATGGCCACTTGACAATAGCTGCAATCACAAAACAAAAGCCAATTCAAGAAAACAGCCCCTCCTAAAAAATGCTGAAGCCATCATAAATGTCATGCAAAGTTGTTGCAGTTCTGTCATAATATCCCCACTCCCTATTTTAGTCCTCTCAGAGTCTTTTTCACAATTTCACTTTTCAACCTATCATATGTTGTCTGCTACTGACGGAAAATACCTCTTGCATTTTCCCCTTTTCACAATGAAAAATACTGAGAGAAGCAAGATAGAACACAATTTCCATGCACAATCTATCTTTACATTTAACCTAACAGAAATCCATGTGCTAATCCTTTGCATCTGCATGCTGACCAGAACAGCCATCAGTCAAAGCAACAGTGACAAGCATTTCTTCCTCACAATGGTTTAATGTGTACCCAAGTCCTGACACTAAACGGTCATGAATGTTTTTCTTTTTTTTTCTGGCACTTGTCCCAGTCAGCCTTTTACACAGACTTCACATCGAATGGCACCCTCTACCCAGCAGTCATATAGGCAAAAAATTGCCCGACGAATCCCTGTCAGCCATCCTGGGGTCGGGTAATAGATCTCTCTGGCACAACACAGCTCTTCCTAATGTGTTTTCGTCTAAGTCCTCCCAATATATGCAGTCAGTAGCGTTCCACCCAAGTGAACATAAGGCACCATGAGACTTGGTATGAATTGTCATAGGGCAACTTTCGTGCTGCTGCACTCACATGACATTCACTCTATACATTGTGCTATACCCCACATCCGACAAAGTGCTATTTTCAACATTTTGGTATATAAACATGAAATTATAAGTGCTTGAAGACATGGTTCAAAAATAAACTCTCAGTTTTCCTCTAAGGACCTCTCTCAGTTATGACCAGATTTTGGTGAATTTTGGCAAGTCTTAATGTATTCTAACTTGCAGACAGAAAAAAAAAAAACCCGTATTGTTCGTAGCATATAATTCATAAGAGAACTCTTCAACCTTTTCAGCAGAAGCAAAATTCAGGTACATATTACACCAATGTTTCTCATGTACGCAGGGGGTTTTCAGACGCCTCCCCAGATAAAATTATTGGTGTAATCATTTATTAGTCACAGAAGGAAGTACACATCATTGTACATGTGTTTTTATTATTGTGAATTTGAACCTTTGTGTCAGAAAGCTATTTTAATTATGTGTCACATGCTATTGAAGTAAGATGGTGTCAGCAACTATAGTGATATTTGACATCAAAATATCAGCTTTCACATTCTATACACTGGAAAGAACTGAATGATGAACATGAATTTTTACTTTGTTTTTATTTAAATTAGAAAGGCAATATTAGGATACAGTTTTTTTTGTGTGTGCGTATTAATGTACAGAGCAGTAAGAGAGACAAGACAGAAGGGCTACCATCTACCCTCAACCTCAACTCCAAGCACTAGCACTAGGGCTGCCACTGTGGCATCCCACGCCAAAGTGCTGACTTGGTCAGGCCGAGGAGCTAGGAGATCACGTAGGGATCTAAAGATACAGGACAGAGTTGGAGGAGAGACTCCTGACACCTCTAGCTGTGTTGAGGATGTGGGTCACATGGAAGAGGAAGCAGCTGTCCAGGACAGAGCTAAAGATGAGGATGTCCTTAACAGAAACGAGAACTGTGATCAGTCTATAAACCATGAAGAGGTTGCTGATGAGGACATAGACAATGCAGAGAATGTTGTTGATAATAGTCGTGATGAGGATCAGGCAGCAGATGTTAATGAAGTGTCAGATGTGAGCAGTAGTCACGAAGATGAGGATAGTGAAAGTAGCGAGGAAGACAATGCAGCAGAGGATAGCCTGGACTCCAGCAGCTGCCGATGCACCTCTACATGGAGTTGTGGTGGTCATTCCTGCCAGCGACCTGGTGGTGCATGCAGTTCTTCAACATCTAAACTACAGGTATAGTGATGCAACATTTAACAGATGATGTGTTGCTCTAGGAATTTGTTATCTGGTTATTGATCTGTCTGCAGAAGTTCATTATTAGTATTTAAATTTTTTAACTCTAACAAAAATAGGTACTCCAACGTGATTTTTTTTTTCTGTTAGAAATTTAAAGCATAAGAGGATACTCACTGTTTTATATATATATAAATCCATGGAGAAATCTGGAAAATACAGAAGAAGTTTAGTAAGATTTTTCTTGATTGTGGATTTTTTGTTTGTTTTGTTCATTGCCTAATCCTCACTTACTGTCTGCCATTTCCAATGCATAGTTTGCACATCTGTGCTGCAGCCATGTCACCCAAGAGTGTTGCCAAGATGTCTACAATTCTGACAATCCTTCTGGCACTAAAATTCAAAAGTAGACCTTTTATAAACCATACACAACTTATTTTAAGTACATTGAAACAAGTTTTTAAAAAAAAACTGCGGTAGTGGGGGACCATTTTGCACATGGTGCCTAAATGATATTGATAGCCCGCGTGCATGTTTATTGACATTCTTTACTATGAAAAATCAAATAATTATGCAGTCATGGAGAAGGGTGCATCGGAGATGCTTACCCATACAATTGTTTTCCATATTTTATAGGGAAAAATTATCAAAATACAAAAGAAAATATATGAAAATAAATCAGATTTTTACAATTTTCATTCAGAATCTTTAAATTCTTGTATTTTTGTATGATAAATTGCAAACACAAAATATGCATTTTGGCACTTTGGAACACAGATTCCTTGAAAGGGTAAGCCTTTCTGAACATAGATCTTGAAATCCCAAGAAGACAACAAAATCCAACAAACAAAGCAGAAAAAGTTGTGAGCTTTAAAAGATTTGATTTAAAGAATTTTTGAATCTATACAAATTGCACAGATTTTGTAAATAGGTGACCTTTTAAACCTACTTAATTCCATAGGTTATATTTTTAATTAATATATTTAGTATACATTTAATATAGGCTGCTAAATTTTATTCAGAGCAGTTGAGTTATGTCTTCTTGCAAAATTTTGCTGCCAATTTGGCAAAAATCATAAAACGTGTAATCAAAATAGAAAATCCTGGAAATTTTTTTTTTAACTTCCATGTGTTAGTCATGCATGGCATAATGTTTTGGTCAGTGGTGGAGGACTGCTTATACAACTGTGGCCCCATAAGTTTAGGATGAAATCATATGAGTGGTATACAGTTAGAGATGATCTGTATAGCCGACCTCATCCTCATCAAGATATACATTATCACAACTTACAAACTATTGAATAAAATGCTTAAAGCTCATATCACTAAGGAATGGTAAGCATGACTTGCTTTGTTGAAGAAATGGCTGCTTCTCCCTGCCAGCACAGCACATGCAAATAAAGTGATGTTCCAAACGTCTTTCCCCCTTCCCACATCTGAAGAAGACTTTTCAGTCATGCACAGTGAATATCACAGTTAGCTTGTCTTTAGAGGTGACATTAGAAATAAAGCACAGTGCACAGGCAGCTTTTCATTTTTCAAAAAGTTTCATTTTTTTCTGCCTTATGTTAATATTTTGCTAAAACAGGCAAAACATAGGAAACGTGTTCAGTCATGTGTAAAATACTTACATAAAATGAACTGCAAGTAAGTTACACAAAAGAAACTGCTCTAATCATGAATGAGCTTCTGCCAGAAGCTGTTGTTAGTAAGAGAAAACTTTTTATTGTGATTTGTTGCTATTGTGTTACGTGCAGGGCAAGCGCAATCTCTCAGGAGAAGATGAGACTGGAGTGGGTGATGTATCACCATGCAAGAAGTCATGCAAGCCTCTGGGGAAAACAAAGTCAGTTACAATAATTAAAGGACTAACCAATGTTATACATCAAACTTTCTACTGTAGCATTTAGTTTTTAGTTTAGTCCTTGTTACTCCTCAAGGAGCATAGGGCTGCAACTGTAAAGTTTGGCCATCTTTTAATCTTTGTATTATTTGCGATTTAAACATTGTCTTTAAATGTAACATAAGAATGTAAGTAGCACTTCAACACTTTTGACCTTTTTAATTGCTTGTTTATAAAAAAAATTCACCAGATGTGATAGCTGTGGTCAGCGTTTGCCAGCAGCTGCTGGCTTAAAACTAGGTGCTGCCCCCAAACCACCTCGTCAGCGTATTCCTTCCCGTGAGCACCCACCACCTCGTTTGCAGCAGTGGTTGGATATGTTTAAGGTGTGTGTGTGTCTTTATCTGCGAATGAGTAATCTACTAATTCCATGCAGGAAATAGGCAGGGGATGTAAAGATTATCCATATTATCTCAAAACCATTTTTTAAAACTTGTTCTAAGTATGACCTTGACATCAAAATAACTAGTCACATGAAATTAACTTATTTTTATTAAATCATTTAGAAAATGGTAAAGAAGTTTGTTATAAGAAGTTTCATCATCAAAGTAAAGGTTCTTTTTGAAATTTTAATTGTTTAGATGTCATGGCATGGGTGGCTTAACAACTCACTCAGCCAGACAAATGCTCGTTCTTTCAACACAACAAAACGTTGCCTGAGGCTGCCTAAATTTTATTCATTTCATTGTTAAGTGGTTCAGGATTTTATAGACAAGATAAATACTTGTTAATAACATAACTCACCTCAACACCTCATTCTAAAGGCGACAAACATCTACCGCTAGACACAATGTTTACAGTTACTCACAGTTCATCATCCCTCTTAGGGTTGTCACTCTCCATATATCCAGTCAACTAGAATCCACTAAAACAAATACACACGCGGAGGTACTCTGCAGTGATGTCACGGAGCTAACGGTGCTCAGTGCCCAAGTGCTGCTGGGTACTGGACCACAGGTGATCAACGAATGGTCCTGGGAGGCAATTCTTCCTATCCAGAATGGCTCCAGCTCTTTCAGCCCATACAATTAAAACCTATAACTCGGGGTTACACTATACTTCTATTCTAAACGCTATTTTCCAATTCACACATCTTTCTGTCATGTGTTCATGTTTCCAACTTTGAAACATACAGGAGTTCTAATACAATTCCATAAGTAATAACAGAAAATATCTTGTCTAGGCAAAAACAGGTCAGTACAGCTCAGCATCCAGCGTCAATCGACACAACCCTACTATACTAAACACAAATCTCAACTAGGGAGATTTACAACTCGTGACTCAGGCACTTCTTCCTTCTGTATCGCGGGCCTGAGTAAATTTCCTCCCTCATTCCCACCAAAACCTACTGGTGAACCATGTTCACCATACACTTTGTGTCACATTTAACACTTTCCTGTCTAATGTTCTCATTCATTCTCAAATACATTCAACATACACTTGCAATCTGTAAATCGTAAAAGGGTTAAAATATTCCGACAAACATGGGGCCGCGGACTGGTCCATGACACTAGATGTCCGGGTTTGAATAGCCATTTTATAGCCTACAGCCACTTTGAGTTGTACATTTTAAGTGTACTTTTTCTAATTGTACTTAACAGGATTTTTGAAATATTTCAGTCTTGGAGCAATGCTGAGCGCATGATGGCACTTGATGATCTAATATCTTTATGTGAAGCATCACAAGTTCGGCATATGATGCATATCATTGAGCCACAGTTCCAGCGGGATTTCATCTCTCTTTTGCCCAAAGAGGTTTGTAATCACTCCTCCTTCCCCATTATGTAATCTTTCCTTCTTCTCACTCTGATTTTAAAAATATTTGTTAGGTTTAATTTGCAAAACTTGTTGTGAAGTATTACATAAATACGCTTGTAGATTAAAAATGCCTTCATATACAGAAAAATATCTTCATTGCAATGTTGGAAAGGCATTTCACTCTTATTATGTGTTGTCACTCTCTTCACCTGTTTTTTTTTTTAATACAAAAAATTTTATTAATTTATTGCTCTTTGGTGCTCCCTGTCTAATCTAAACTGTTTTTCTATAAACTATTAAATTCTAATCATTACGATTATAAGCTCATGAATTCCTGAAGAGGACATGCCAAATCAACCTTTATCATTTCTAGGTAATCATTTATCTCAGGCCTTTGTGCAAGGCTGACTTCCTGAGAGAATAAGTTTTCTAAAATGATAAATTTGTGTTCCAAGGATACTTTATCATCTCACATTATCTATTTGCTATCCAGTACCCATCACAAAGCGCCTTCATGTAGCTTGCACAATTCCAGTTGTTTTTTTTTTTTTTTTTGCAGTTGGCTCTGTATGTGCTTTCTTTCTTGGATGCTCGTGATTTGCTAAGAGCAGCCCAGACATGTCAGTATTGGCATGTTCTTTGTGAAGACAACTTGTTATGGCGTGAGAAGTGCAGAGAAGAAGGAATAAGTGAGTCGCTTGTGTATGGCTCGCGACTTCGGCGTCGGCCTGGCAATCCCAGTCCTTGCAAAGCCCTGTACATGAGACAGTCCCAGATAGAACAAAACTGGCGTACAGGAACATCAAAACCAACTAAAGTAAGGCCGCCTTCTTTTTAAAAATTACACTGCCTTTAAGAATTCAGACTGATATTCATGAAATATGTTTTGTTCTTAATATGGCATGTATAAGTCTTGTTTGTGAAAATATATAAGTAGTGACTGTGAATGATAAATAATATTCCAGAAAATCTCATTATTAAATTAATTTAAAGAATTTCTGTCAGGAACAATTAAGAGAGAAAAAAAAAAGATTTTGATTGTTGCATCCTCTTTTTTCCTTATGTATGAGCAGATGTCTGTTGTAGAAGTGATGTGTCTGTTATATGCCATTATGGATTCATGGTTTATGTTGATTCAGTCTGTATATCATTTAAGCGCTCTGAGCAAGTCATTGTAAAAGCACTCTATAAATCATCATTATGAGCTTGTGGTACAAATTATTAAAGGGAAAAAACTTGTGCACACCAAGCCTATAGATTATCTCCCTTTTCTTATAAGCCGACGCCATTTTTTGATAGTGTTCATTTAAAAGAAAACCATATTTGTAATAAAACAATGAAGATGTATTTGCTTAGAGAAAAATGTCTTACATTTTCGTGTTTTATCAGTTATAAAATTTCCTTTAAAACTGTCTCTCCCTTTATTTGTGTGTATTTATGTATTTTTGATAAATGAGTTCCCCCTTTGCTCCCTTGTCATGCACTTCCATATTTTTCCCCTTACAGATACTGAAGGGTCATGATGATCATGTTATCACCTGTTTAGAATTCTGTGGCCATCGCATTGTTAGTGGATCTGATGACAATACTCTCAAGGTGTGGTCAGTTTTAACAGGCAAGGTATGTCTAGGATCTGTATGTAAAAACCACATTTTAACATTAAAACATTTAAGTATGTTTTTCCAGGACTTTCTTTGGCTCAGTTACCATCATGGCTTTCTATAAACGTTTGCATCTTATTTTTAAACTTGAATTGTGTGGATTTAAAAAAACATTTTTAGAGTTTAAATCATATTGGTGAGCATCCATTCCAAAAATAGTAGTAACTAACAACAATATCCTTTTTTAAAAAAACAAACAGCCCTGTAAAACTTTTTTACTGATGTTGACGTGCAGTTTCAGTTTAGCAGAGAAACACTGTGTGAATCTAACCATAAGGCAATATTTTGTTACAGTGTCTTCGAACATTAGTTGGTCATACAGGTGGTGTGTGGTCATCACAAATGTCTGGCAGCATCATCATCAGTGGATCTACAGACCGAACCCTGAAGGTGTGGAATGCCGAAACAGGAGCGTGTCGGCACACTCTCTATGGGCATACATCAACAGTCAGATGCATGGCACTATGTGGAATTGTGTAAGTTTTTTAGTTGGCAAAACCTGCTCCTCATTTTTTACATTTGAAAACTACTATTAATGCTTGCTTGTGCTTCCCAAGAAGAAGTGGCTAGACTTTAGTTTTTGAGAAAGGTAATTGCTTCTCTTGTTTCCTTATTTAGATCTATTAAAAAAAGTACTTTGTCGTGCAGACCTTAGCAATTGGTCTATTTGTTGCTTTCTCAGTCATCCCCTGACTGGCACCTGCCATTTAGGGGAGCACATGGATAGGCCCGCCAGTCTCCCCTATTTTGCGCAATAGGGAGCAGATCTTGTATAGGATCACCAGTTAAGGCTTTGGCTTCCGTAAACCAGTTCTTCCTCTGGCCATCGTGGTGTTGACTACCCTCCAAGGTGCCTTTGACAAGGTGTCATGCTGGGTCATGTGACCAAATAAGCTTCTTCTTATATCACCTGACTGTTAATTCCTGATGTACTATGAGTGTGGGTTGTTTCATGCGAAGTCGTTTTTTTTTAGATCCAGAGTAACCTCCTCAGGCACTTGTTCTTGAATGCCTGGATTCTCTTTTCGGTTTCGGCAAGCCGAGTCAACGTCACTTCCATTGAGCAGGATTGGTTCTTCCAGGGATTTATACAGATTGTACTTTGTAGTGAACCTTATCTTGTGGCTATGCTGGATCCTATCTTAGTCATTGCCACTGTTGCCATTATGATCCTGATGCAGATATCTGGTGTGGAACTGCTGTACTTGTAGAGGGTGGCTCCCAATTACTTGAAGCTGCTTGCCTCTTCTATCTGTATCCTGTTCACATAGATCTCTGCCTTGCCGCTGCCAACGATCATATCTTTGCTTATTTCAGTGCTGGTCTCCATTTTATAGGCGTTTGAACTGTCAGTATATTGGTGAGGTCTTGCAGTTCTTTGTTAGTTGTAACAGGTCAATGTCTGCTAAGCCTAGGTTGCAGATCAGCCTGCCACCAATGGAAATGAAAGTGTGATGATTGTGGAGGGTTTCAAGTATGATGCTCTCCAAGAAGATATTAAAATAGCACCAGTGTTAGGGAACATTATTTTAACATCTTATGCCATAGTCCCTCTTGCCAGACTCAGTCAACTGCCTTTTTTAAAGTCAGTGAAGTTGTGGTAGAGGTCCCACTGATGCCAAAGATGCTTTTCTATAAGAATGTGACAGTTGAAGATCTGTTTAACTGTGCTTCTATGTGGGGGGGGGGGGTGTCTAAAGCCAGCGTTTTCTTCCACTAGCAGTTCCTCTGTGGTGGTTCTGATGCAGTTTTGTATGACCTAATCATGACTTTGCTTGGGTGGCTGATAAGGCTCACTCTGCAGGTAATATATATTGAATCTACATACATTAGATTATTCAGATTAAATCAACATGGTCGAAAAAGAAATCATTGTATTTAAGGTAATGTTTCATAAATCTTTTCACAGGGTTGTTAGTGGTTCAAGAGATGCCACTCTGCGTGTGTGGGACGTGGAGACTGGCCAGTGCCTTCATGTCTTGATGGGACATGTTGCAGCAGTGCGATGTGTGCAGTTTGATGGCCGTCGTGTCGTGTCTGGGGCATATGATTATACTGTGCGTGTTTGGGACCCAGAGACTGAGACCTGTCTGCATGCCTTACAAGGTCACTCAAATCGTGTTTACTCCTTACAGGTGAACATCTCCACTTTGTGTTTTTTTTCTCTGTTGGTGTGATTGTGTGTTTGGGCCAGAAAATGACTTATGGTGGTTCGTTGACATATTTTTTTGCGATACTCTACTGGCAAGAAAGTTTGCACGAGGATGTGATACGCAAAGAGTATTCTTCTTGGTAGTTATGCAGCATATTTATTTGCAGTTTGATGGAATCCACGTGGTGAGTGGCTCTCTAGACACTTCAATACGTGTGTGGGATGTGGAAACAGGTGCATGCCTACACACACTTATTGGTCATCAGTCTCTTACTTCAGGCCTGGAATTGAAAGACAATATTTTGGTATCTGGAAATGCTGACTCTACTGTTAAAGTGTGGGACATCACCACTGGGCAATGCCTTCAGACTCTGCAAGGTAAGTCTTAATCTTTGTCCACAAATTTTTTGTTGTTTAGAATACATTTATTGGATGAAACAAAAGAGTGCATTTTCTCATTTTCATACTTTTTACCAGGATGTGTTCATTATCATAAGGACAGTGTTTAAAGTGTAAGATATTTTAATTGTTAAAAACTTGGCTATGGTGTAACAGGTTTAAATGTTCTGTGCAATTTAAAACTTCAGTAATTGGTCAATGTGTTGCTTGTTTAGGGCCTCACAAGCACCAGAGTGCTGTAACCTGCCTGCAGTTTAGTAAGAAGTTTGTAATCACATCGTCTGATGATGGCACAGTGAAAATATGGGACCTGCGCTCGGGTGAGTTCCTGCGCAATCTAGTGTCATTGGATAGTGGGGGCAGTGGCGGCGTAGTATGGCGGCTGCGTTGCAGTAACACCAAGCTCGTCTGTGCTGTTGGCAGTCGCAATGGTACCGAGGAAACTAAGCTGATGGTCCTAGACTTCGATGTAGATGATAAACGTCAGGTGTAGGTGAGCTTTCACTTGCTGGAGTCTTTTGATGACTGTAAGAGATGATCTGCAGGTGGAAGAAGCTTTTGTGGTCCAGCTGTACATAAGCTCTTGCTATATGTTCAGCTACCCAAACAGATGCTTGATAACCAGGCAGAGAAAGGATACCTTGAGTAGTCATATACAGTGTCAAATGCATTCTAAAAGTGCTGTGCTTGAGTGCCCAGGAGTATATGAACAAGAAGTATTCAAAATAGGAGAAGAATTGCATCTCAGGCTATTATCTTTTTTTTTTGTTTGGTTTTTTTTTTGGGTTTTGTTTGGTTTTTTTTTGAAACATGATAGAATGAACTAATTGTGAAAGAAAATGTGGCATTTCTTTTTTCTTAAACTGAAGCAAGTGCAGCACACAGATCTTAATAAGCATGAGGCATGGTACTTGATTATCTTCATGAGTGGTTCACCAGAATGTAGGTATAAACCATTTTTTTAAATCTTGAAAGCAAATGGTGGACCCGTTGTACCTGTCTTGAGGAATAATAAGCAAGTTGCTTGACACCTTCTCACTAAAGGGTGGTAAACCTTGTGTGGGGTCTAGATTATTACAAGATATCAAGAGACTGGAAGTATGTGCTGTATGCATACCAATACGTGAAGGGTACTTTCCCCTGCAGACCTTGAGTGTGGAATAACAAACCAAAATAAAAATAATAATAAACAGCACAAAGGCAGCAACAAGTAACATGAAGACAAATTGTGTGTTTAAGAAACTATGTCTTCATGAAAAACTGCAAGATGGGGTGTTAACAATCGTATCGAGCAGTTCATGTGCTGAAAGGTATTCAGACATTTATATGAAGTTTTTGTTTTCCTTCACAAATACTTGAAACACATTTTTTAAAGGAAGTGAGTCGTTTCAGCATGTTGTTCATAGTGTAAAAAACCATGCACACTCATGTTTTCCATATGGGCAGAGACGTGCAGACATGATGCTTACCCTTACTTTCAATCCTCCATGTGTGCTTTGCTTCCACACACAACTCTGTCACATTTTGGGGTATTCCATAAAGTGTGGAGGTCGTCACCTTTGTGAAGCAAATGTGAAAAAAATGGCATATGTACAGATGTATAACAATGATTTTTGTGGGAGCACAGTTGAAAGTATTGCCACTAACCCTGCTGAATGAGGCAGGTCAGTGCTTCAAGTGCTTGGTGGTTGTATTTTCAGAGTTGGTCAAATCAGGTTACTTTAATGCTCAGAAATATTGCAAAAAAGATTTTTTCAAAAACATTCTCTAGCATTTGGTGTTAGGTGGTGAAAGCGGAGGTGGTATAAACAAGGCAAATACCATTAATCACATTGTTTATTATTATTATTATTATTATTATTATTATTATATGTTTATGAGCAGATTAGAAATGATTTGTGCCCTTTTTTCTAAAAAGATGTTAGCTGCATTAATTTTTTTTTGTTGTTGCTGTTGTTCATGGGTGAAATATCATAAAACTCTGGCTCATATTTTTCATGAATCATGAAAATGTTATTTCCTTGACACCCCTTCCCCCCCCCAAAAAAAAAAAAAAATCAGTCTGTGCTTGGCTGCATTGTCCAGACAAGGAAAACTTTAAGAAGCATGATTATAAAATTAAGGAAAATTTAGAGTTATTTACCATTTAAGGTAGGTGTCATCAGTGGCATCATCTCTTCTCATATATTTGATGTAGAGTGTTTTTTGTGTAACGTCAACTGCCATTCCTTATATCTTCTATTTTTGTAACTGTTTTCATTTTATAGCTTTCAGTATTTTGAATTTCATAAAAGTATCAAGGGTCATGTGACTGATTCAGAGTTTGAAACAGTGTTCCACCAAGAGATCTGACCCATGCTGCAGAATCATTTTCTTTCCTTTTCGCAGTTTAATTCTGGTTCTTCCTGCATAAATCTTCTTAGTTTTTTTACGAGGTCACAGCCATAAAACAGTTTGTATTACTTTGCTAGTTTCAGTTATTTAAACAGCCTACACTAATAAAAGTTCCGAGTCTTTAAGTAATTGTTAAAATGGCTAGCATGTTGAGCGGTGGATATTTTGGTTCTGCAGTTTAGGCTTTGTAAAGATTCAGTAATTATGTTTGACCAGCATTACCTGTTTAAAGATTGTGTCAATCACTTGGAGCACTATATCAGGTTATTGGAAAGGGGAATTTCAAGCTTGATGACTTGTGAATCAATCCATCTTGCAGTCTGGTTTTTTTTTTTTCTTTCTAAATTTCTGTTCGCCAACACCGGAGGTATTAGTACTACCTAGCAGCTAGCAAAAAAAATGTGAATTGTCTTTTGTGACTAGTTCTGTAGCTTTCTGTAAACATGCATGTGAAATAAGGGGGATGAAAAGGGTGTGACTGTGCTACTATATATGTTTAATAGTGCAGTTACACAATATGATGATTTCTTGACAAGTTTCTTAAATCAGAAAATAAGATTGCGGTGCTGAGTGGAATGCAAAGGTGTTTTGGTGAAGAAATTGAAAGCTTGTGAGAAAACCTTAAAAGAGTAGTTTGCAGTAAGTGATGAGAAAGTGTAGAAATTCAGGTCTGGCAGCGAAAGTCTTGATCCTCTTGGTATTTCCAGAGTACAAAAATTACTTAAGATTCCAAAATTCCCTAAAATGACCTTTTAAATTTATTGTGTAAAGATGTTGCTGCTGTCTTAAAGAACTTTGGGCTTCTAATGACCAGAAAACTATTATCTATTAGAACCGTTCTTTGGTATCTGCATGCCTCTTATTTTAGTGTGTTTTCTATTTTATATTTATGTTTAAATAGCATGAAGTTTAGTTAAAGCACAAATATTAAAAAGTTCCAGCATTGAATCAATGTCACTTTGACAAAAAAAAAAACCAAAAAAAGCTACAGCTAGGCGAGTGCAACTTAAATGGACATCAAGAACTATGCTAAAACCAGTGAAGAAGTCCAGCATCATTTTTCTTTAGATGGTTTTGGGTTTTCCTCCGCCTTAATGGTGACAGTCTTTCTGAACTGTGCTCAGCCTGGGCAATTTTTGTAAAGATTCAGAAAACAAATCTAGGGTAGGAGGAAGATGTGGAATTTAAGAAATTGATAGTACTCTCCGTCAATATGGCTGCCAAAGGAGACTTTCACCTGAAAGAGCTTAAGTTGTCTGCTAGTGAGGCCAGTTAGGGTCTTGGTAGTGTGTGAGGATGCCCTCAGGTAAGTGTGAGTGTGTGTGTGGGGGGTGGCGATGAGCGGGGCTGGTGTATGTGTCAACATCCTGCTGCAGCCACAAATTTTAATATCTTGATGTGGATGTGAAATATGGCATTAAGGATTGGTGATTAAATCACTTACAAGCAAAGATTACTCTTATGGATATTTTTTGCGAGCATGTGTGTATAAATTGAAAAAAAATGTGCTATTTATGCATGCTGGCATTACCAACCATGCAGTCACATATTTCACCTGTTAGCATACATTAGTGGTCGACTGTGACATAAAATGTCAGATGGTATTAAGTTTCTCATGCCATCTGTTTTAAATCTTTGGCAGGAAGCTGACATTTTATAATTTACCTCTTTAAAGTGATGTATTTGCTTGGTTGTCATAGATCATACTGATTCGAAATGTTTTCAGCTTTACACTTGTCTTTTAGTGTACAGGATTTAAATAGCAGTTTCTTTCTTCATCATGAACTGGTCAAATAATGAATGAATATGAGAAAAGAACTGTAAATCCCAATATTCACTCCTTTGCTCTGATCATTCTGAAGACTTCTGTTTTGATTGTCTTAGATCCAGCTCCTGCCATATTTTAGTTTCAAAACGTACAGAAAGTGAAAAAGTTACATCCAAACTTAAGCCCTTCTCTGCTATATTATTCTCATCTATGATAATGAGGAATTATAGGAGAACAAATGAACAAAATTTGATATTACACGTTACAGTTGTCTGCTGAAGATGAAATGACCTAACAAAATACGAAACAAAAATGTATGCCCATGCACAGATTACGCTTGTAACTTACTGAGGCACAAATAAAGACATTTCAGCAAACATCCATTTACTCAAGGAATGAACTAGTTCTGAGATGAGCGTTCCTAAGCTTCATTAAATGAAGGAATTGTATAATAATCATACATAGTACTTAATTTTCTTTAGAGTTGCAGAATTGAAGACCTACTTGGTGGAGGGGGATGTTCTTAATTATCAAAGAAAGTAGCCATACACTAAGGAAAAATCTGCAAGAAGATTTTGCTAATTTTAAAACAAACTACTTTAGTAACATAGGATACTGTGCTGTTATAAATAAAACTATTGTTCAGGAATACTGCATAATGTTTGTCAATTTTCTGTTGTATATATGTGTATATTTCTGTTTGATGGCATAGAAGTCAGGACAGAATACATTGTAATGTGGAGAGCCCAAGCAATTATGAGTCTGTTTCTCCTGAATCCACGCTTAATTATTCTAGACCTTGATGTTTGCTGATCACAACTCTACACCTTTTTTTTAAATCTCATTCAGAAAGTCTGACAGAAATGCTGGATGCTACAATAATAAAGCAGTACATGTATCGTATAAAAAGAAGCCATGCCTTGTACATGGAAAAATGAAATGCTAAAAAATAAATATTAAATTATAAAATAACAGTAGTGAATTAAAAGAAATTAAGATGGTGTCTGCATCATAAGACAATGATTTCTGCGGTCCCATTAATTTGTTAATATGGACAATACATCTTTATAATACTACCTGGCACTAAAAACCTTTTCTTATACTTATGTTTTATTCCACAGTAGCATATAGTTTAAAAAAAAATAATTCCAGAAAATGATGAAGTAGCATTGATGATACACAACAGTTGAAGCTGATTCTTTTCCTTATAAGACTAATTAAAGTGGATAGAAAGTTGTGTTTATTGATGCTTGATGAGGTGTAACAATGACTTCAGCATCCTTTGTGACCACGTGTTTGATCCTGAACCATAGAATAATCACACATTGTTTCCTAGCAAGGTGTATGGCAGTGTAAAATCCATGTTCATCTAACAATGACACTGAAAAATCAAATAACAGAAAAGTATTCAAAGAAAAGTTCTGTTCTTTTATCACTGAGCTTAGTTTAGTTCAGAGCTTATATAATTACAGAGAGAGCATACAAAGGATATTTTAAGAAATGAGAATATTGTGTCAATAAGCATATATGATACGAAAACAACTTAGAGACTTCAGAAAGAACTTACATCCACCGTCTGTATGTAAATGGAGATGCAGTATATAGAGTTGCATGTTTTAATTTTTTAATGGTTGTGAACTGTTTCTAAATGTTGACACATATATCACGCAGCTTTTTGAGACAAAAAGCACTGTGGCATACCACGAACTTGTATTACCTACGCACATCCATGGGCCTACAAGTGTAATGGTTTTCGGAATGAAGACACACATTTAAACTGATAATGCTAAAATTTGCAGTGTTGCACACACTACGATTTAAACCGTTTGTTTTAATTATTAAGCTCTTGTCAATATTAACTCAGCTGAGATTTTGTACTTTTTCATTTCATCAATCTGAACTTCAGAACCGGGTTTATTATTATTTTGCTACTCGTCAGCCCGGAAAATGCTAGCGCAAGGGACATAACTGCGTTTTTATAGTCTCTTAAGGGAGATAACCACAAACATTTTTGTTTTTCCTCTCTAGATGGCTTATTTAAATTGAAATGTAAAAAAGGTTCACATATAGGCCAAATATCTATTTTATAGTTAGATAATCAACCTAAACATGCCACTGGATGCGTAATGCTTTCAAATCTTTAATTTGCCTTAGTGAAGCTAATTTCTGACACTTGTTTTCATAAGTATTTTGATGAAGGTAAGAGAAAAAATTCAGAATTGATACGCTCAATACACCATAACAAAATCTATTCTACTTTTTAGGGGAAAAAATTATGCTGAAACAGTCAGATATAATTACTGTCTGAAACACCATAGTCTAACAGTTGGAAAGTTAAGTCGAATGAGCAAGATGGCAAGATTGTATACGACTTGTACATAAATCAAACACTAAAGATTCCAAAGTGGTTCGCTGAACATCGCAAACACAACAAGCAGTAATCATAAGTGAGCAATGTTTCCAGAGAAAGACGTTAAAACGCCTTCAGCCATTTGCTTTTGTTTTGGAGGGGGAATATGGTAGAGGGTTGAGATATTCGGGTTTTTCAGCAAATGAAATGCATCGTGTGTTGCATTAAATTCACAATATTTCGCTGAGTGTGCTGGTGCAGATTAAAAAACGCACAAACCTTTGGTGGTAAAGTTGACGATCGTGACGTAACATCTCCTTTTATTGCTAGTTTTGCTGATAAAGCAGACCAACGTTTTCTTGCATTCTTGTCTTGCTGATGAAGCAAGGTTGGTTGATTGTGTTTTACGTCGTGTCAGCAAATAAGTCTATATAGGCGACAAAGTAATCTTACATTAAAACGTTTAGGGGCAAATCCCCCAAGTAATATAAACCACAAAATCTTGATCAATAAAAGCCAATACAAGAAGCAAGAATACTGTAAAAGAGTGAGTAAAGTGTGAAAAAAAAAAAAAGAGTGCTGAAGCCCGAAAGGCCAACTAATCAAGCCCAAAAACTATCAGGACATAAAAAGCTTAGATCTTATGACAGAGCGAGCCCCATCCCTGTTAAAAATGTAAAAATGGCTTCCGTTGGGACGGACAGACAAGAAAAACAAAGAAAAACTATAAAAAAAAATAAAAATAAAAATAAAAAAAAATAAAAAAAAAAACTGCTGAGAAATACTCTGGAGTTCAGAATAAGTAATTAAAACATGTATTACACTAACAATTCCTTGACACTACAGGAACTGAATGTAGGCCGAAAAGATAGATTTACAGTCCGATGACACCGCAGAGTGTAATTTACCAGGAGACAGACATGCAGTCTTGGCGACCTGGTCCGCTCGAACATTGCCTGAGATACCACCATGGCCAAGTGCCCAGATTAAAATGTCCTTGTTGCGTTCAATGAGAGCCGCATGAATTTTGTGAAGTTGACCACGAGAGGGTGGTCAAAACGACTTGGAAATACGAG
Organism: Pomacea canaliculata; assembly: GCF_003073045.1. Lineage (NCBI taxonomy): Eukaryota > Metazoa > Mollusca > Gastropoda > Architaenioglossa > Ampullariidae > Pomacea > Pomacea canaliculata. The sequence goes on from NC_037592.1 coordinate 29,670,309, forward strand.
TTTGGAGAGCAGCAACAGAATCTGAAATAATTAAAAATGTTCTGCTCCGAAGAGTGATGAACGTGCTGCAAGGATGGCGTTAAGGTCATCAGAGAAGACAGAGCAGTATTCTGAAAGTCGGACTGAAGAAGCATGTTGCGGTTGGCTGGACGAGGAATTCTCCAGAGCTCAGACGTTTAATAGCGGAAACGTTTGGAGAAATGTTCTGTAGAAATAGCAGAAGGGGAGAGGGACAAGACTGTCTGCGCCATCTACTACAAGAAAACGGGGCCAGGCCCCTGAACACTCTTTTTCACGCTCTCTATCGGCTCATTCTCACTATCAGAAGATTCATCCTCTCGTATGCGTTTTCCAGGTTTGACTTTTTTTTTTGGTGCCATAATGAAATGAATATGTATCGTTCATTATGCTCTCCAATCACCATGAAGGCAACAAAGGGATACAACAGAACAGTAACATTTGGGGTATTTCCATCAGGGTCGTACCAGGGTTAGAGAAGGAATATACTCTGGCCTTCAGAGATGACATTTAGATTCACCCCGGTTGCAGTCTTCTCGAAAAGCTAGTGCAAATAAGTTGGTGTGAGCTACACCAACCTCCCGTCTAGGATGTCAGGACCAAAGAGGTGTGTTGGTGTTGGTATGATGTGCCGTAATCCACATAGGCCCTCAAAGTTCAGGAAATTTCATTAACCTCTACTTCGCCCTCCACGGCAAACGCAAGGGGCCAGTGGATAAGCTCCAATTAACATCACCCAAATGTTCTTTTGTGTAAATGAAAATGCAAACACATTGAAGACAGAAATATATTCATAGTGGGTGTGTATGTGCGCGTGGCTTTGTGTGTGTGTGCACGTGCGTGAATCATTCTATTCTCTTCTCCGCGAACTTTCCCTTTTTTCGTTATGTCTATAGAGCGTAAAAACGCGTTTTAGAGCCATATTTGCATAACGTTTTATTTCCGAAACGCAGAGACTGCACGCAGCAAGCACGCGGGCATTCAACCATTTACTTTACCTTTTTCCAAACTTCAAAAGACAGGTTGCACCTTCCTTGCATCATTTAGGATCGTATAGTAAAGCTATTATTAGCGGTTTATGGCCGTGATGGAAAATGAAACCAGAGCCAGTTTGTAGCCAGATGAAACGCCTGATTAGCATTTACACACATAATTCTGCGATTTACGGTCCTGTTGGGCACTATATAAGGGACACCACTTTCAACTTTGGACATCTGATCACCGTAGTTGAAGGCAGCAGCTCACCGGAACAACAACAGGAACAATGGTGAGTACACGTCAGGACTGTGTTTTTTTTTTTTCTCCTCATCGGCCAGCCTGTCTTCCCGCTTATGCGATAAACATATGACACTTTAGGTGTTACTTTTTAAGCCAAACACTAGAAATTTATGCATGTAATGAGACAAAGGCACTTAGTTATCTAACGAAATAGACTGCGACTTTCTTTAAGCGATGACTTGATAGTTTCTGTTTTAATAAGGATTTGCTTTGACTTACTGAACCCGTTAGAAAGAAGCGAGGGACAGAAAGTGTACTTCTCGAAGCAAGCGCTGAACAGAAACAAGAGAAAACCCTAAACAAAAAATGGACAAACCACCTCTTCCTTCCAAAAAGAAACCTTATCTACAGTTCCGGCAAAAGGACTGTTGAACATTTAAAGTTATTCAGTTGTTTGAAAAGCCTCTTGTAACTCTACTCCTTACCTACTGAAACCTTATAACATAACAAACGGGATTTTGATATTGCAACATGGTTGAATTTCAGCGTTTGACAGTAAAACAGGGCTTCTGCTAAGGCTAAATTCTTTGAGGTCCCAGGGACCCCTTCAGATTTTTAAGGTTCTTCGCCCAAATTTGAAGGGGACCCCATTGACGAAAATTGAAGGGGTCCTCCGAACTTTTAATGCGTACTGTACGCAATTTTTTGCGTAAGAGAAGCCCTGGTAAAATGTTAGAAAAGATTCGTTTGTAAATTTCATTGCAAGATTTAGGTATTGTAAAAAAAAACTACATCAAAGTCAGTGCAATTAGACACCGTCAAACACGTGTATGGCCGCCATTCTTCCACACATTTTGTACATCTTTCCGTGGACTCAATAACCAACGATCACGAGGGAGAAGTATCAAGCAATTAGAAAATAAAGAAATTCCTTAATGTACGAGAAGATATACGAGAAGATACGGTAGTCCAAAACCGAGAAAAATTCATCCCCAAGCAATTCTTACCTTCCGAGGCTCATCTTGTCTTACTTGATGTGTTGCAGGCTCTTCTGCTGGTATTCGCAGCCCTCGTGTCCAGCGCCATGGCTGGCGATCTGCTGTACGGAGGTTTGGCAGACTCCATCTTCGGCAGTGGCATTGGCCTCGGCGCCGGTTCAGTCATCGGTAGGGGCTACGGTGTGCCCGTTGCTGCCGTTGCTCCCGTTGCTGCAGTTGCTCCAGTTGCTCCCGTCGTCGGCAAGGGCATTGCCTATGGCCCTGTCTACGGAAGGGGCGTCGCCCTCGGTGTGGCCGCTGCCCCTGTCTACGGAAAGGCTGTCGCTGCTCCCGTCTTCGGTGGATATGGCTACGGTCTGCCCGTTGCTTCCTATGCACCCGTTGCACCGGTTGCTGCAGTCGGTAAAGGCGTCGGTTTCGGACCTTTCTACGGAAGGGGCTTCGGCGTTGCTCCTGTCGTGGGCAAGGGCGTTGGAGTTGTGGGTGCTCCCCTCTTTGGTGATGCTGTTGCCGTCGGTGCCGTCGGTGCCGGCTACGTCGCACCAGGCTACGGATATGGAAAGTACTAACTGCCAACAACCAGCACCCGCGAGACTGCATGTCATCTTGTTGCTGTTTAAAATGATGAATAAATAAAGTTGATCTAATTCAGCCAGAAATATCTAGTTGGTTTGATTGTTTGAATGTGCGCTGTAGATTGTGCAAGAAGGACACCTTAATAAATGTTTAAAACTATTGCATCTCTCCCTCTCTTTCTCGCTGTCCACTTCCACTTAGTGTTTGAACTAGTTAAAACACCGAGACAGCAGGATACCCACGAGATGCAACTCACCTATTCCATCAGTTTATAAAGCCGACAGCACTGAGTGATTATCTCACGCTCGCACACACAAACACACACACGCTTCTAAACCGAAAGTATGTAGCAACTAGTGTGTTAAAATCTATTATAGAAAACAAAGGGCCACTATTTAAACAACGGCAGCAAAGGAAATTAAAACCTTAAATCTGATGGTAGAGTTTTTACCTTCTTTAAAATGAAAAATGGCTGCCGGTGAAGTGGACTTAAGCAACTAGAACTATAGTACCTAAGTGAAAAAAAAATTCTGACAAACCCTCTGAATGCCAGTACATGTAATTAAAATAAGTGCCCCGGATACCAAGGAAAAGTGTTTTAGTTAGCCTTATAAAGCGTGGGATTGCGTGGCTTAGGTATATCTAATCAAAAGTCTGAAGACGGAGTTCGAGGTATGATAAGGACTTGTCTTGGGCACAGAGAGCGAAATCATCTACCGTCAATAAGTCTTTCAAGTTTATACAGACTAAAAGATTGAATTTATTTTAACTTTAAAGAGTGTAGGTAATAATATCTGCCCTGAGGGACGCCCATTTCCTGCTCCCGAGGATCGGAGAAAACAAGCCCTACATAAACTTGAAAGAGGTGATGTGAGAGAAAGTTTTAATGAATAGTGGCCGAATAACCCCGAATAACCCCGAATGCCATGGCCGTGAAACGCACAAAGAATGATTTTCTTTGGTGTCGTAGGTATTCTCGAAACCTAAAACACTCCTTATACTCTTTTGCAAACAAATGCATAGTGTATGAAAGTTTCAAAAAGGACAGGTGGACCAGGGATATCAAGCCACATTGCAGGTAGGAGAGGAGACACTGAAACTCCAAGCTGCCAGGTGAGACAGGAATTCGCCATGAATTCTTTAGTTTAGCAAAGACAAGTAGTAAGAGTCATAGAGTGACAAGATTTTGGATCAGTACGGTCTTCGACATGTTCTGGATGGTCATCGCAACAGAAAGAGACAGAATCCCCCTTACAAAATTAAACATGTCTAAAAAGAGTAATAGGGACTTGTTTAAGATGAATTAACAGCTGGTAAGGCATTTTATGTAGGCAAGATACAGAGACTTGGAGGGTCTGATGCAGTTCAGACTGTTAAGAGCTATCCGAAGTCACAGGTAGGAAGATTCCCGAGTATACTTCAGGTGCTGAATGTCAGGAGAATAGCGGATCGAGGAAGAAAAGTGAGCAATGGCAGATGCCAGTGAATTAGTCACATCTAGTGGCTCATCGAAAACAGAGTTTCACACCTCTAAGTGGCCTTTTGAGCCATCCTGAAACCATCCCCTTATCCTCCTCGGATGCTACCATACCACACAAGTGTTGTAAATAGGCTGGTTGGTTGGAGGGGATTTACCCCTTGCCAGCAACTAGGGCTATATCAGGGAAAGAAAAGGTAATGTTACATCAAAAGGGTTAGAAATAATTCTCCTGGTAAAATAAGAACACCTTTAACAATAAAAGACAAAATAAAAAAACAAAAAAATATAGAGGAGTAGGTAACATGTTAAAAAGGGTTGTTGTGGCTATATCGGCAAGAGAAGGTAATATTACATTAAAGGGTAAGAAATAAAATCCTCAGGTGCTATAGCAACCTCAACAATAAAAGCCAGCATATGGAAGGGTAGGTACTATGCGAAAAAGGTTTGTTGTGGCCTAAAAAAAAGCCACCAATAACTCAGAACTTTAAGCCAGAATCTAAAAGAACACAAAACTATAAAATTTGAGTACCCCGAAAAGAGTATTAGAGAAGGAAGCTAGTTGACAAGACATCAAGGTCTTATGAGGAGATTTGAAAGTGAAAGATTTTTTTGTGATGTATAACTGTCATAGGCAGGACAGTCAAACAACACGTGCACTTCATCTTTAACCTCATGCTTTCATCGGGGGCAAATCAGATTTCTGGGATATACATGATTTTTGGAGCGATATTGGTGATATTGATGGGTGATTTTCCAAATTAATACATGGTATATTAATCTATGCTTTTCTGAAACAGCGCATTCTTAATATCTTTACATATCCATCAGGTTGTACATAGCCCCAAATAAATGATATTAAGTATTTTCTGGTGATGTGTTTGGTTGTGTCTTTCTTTTCTCTCCGGAGTGTAGTATGTTGAAATTTTGTCCTGCATGGAGGCTTTAAGTTCTTCTGAGTGGTATGAGTTGTTGACTGTGAAACCTTAACTCAAAGATACCATGGCAGGATGCTAATTTTTCTTTCTGAATGTCTGAGTGAAGACGAATACTTCGGAAAACTTTAAAAGTCGGCAGTCAACAACCTCCACCCTCCACACTGAGCGAATCCTTGGTTTCAAAAAATTCCGTTGATATAAAGACGTGAGGAGACGTGAGGATCAAAGAGGTGTGTTGGTATGATTGACCGCCACCCATCAGGGAATTCAACTTTCAAGTTGATACTCTTCTCCTTCACGTTTACACGTGAATGTACACTCATTGCACTCCTCTTATACGTTCTATTGGTTATCGTTTGCGAGTGAGTGCATGATATACACACCTCACGCACATGTTTGATGCAAAGCGTTTTTTTGGTAGCCACAAGGAACAGTGTACTTCATGGCATTAACTGTCGACTGCTAGTTGCTAGGATGACAGACCCGTTACTCTCTGTCTCTCCAAAAACGATGAGAGATGTCCTCATATTCAAGGCAGTAAAGAAAACTTCAACCCACTGCATTCATGCTCAATTCCCAGGTCACGACCTAGAAGACACGCTCAACAAACCCTAGTTTTTTTACCCTTTTATGGAAGAAGTGGAGCGGAACGATCCGAAGATGAGAGTCTGCAACAACTGTAAACGTCCGCCTCCCGTGACTTGCTGCAAGTGCGAGCTCACATGCTGCCAAACCTCAAAAGAAAGGTTGCACCTGCCTTGCATCACCTAGGTGCCTCTTAAAACCGTTATTTGAGATATGTGGCCACGATGAAAACATGCAACAACAGCCAGTTTGTAGTTGGATAAAACACCTGATTAGCATTTACACCCATAATTTGCGATTGATTGCCTAGCTGCCAGCTATATAAAGGACAACACTCTCGACTTCAAACATCTTCTGATCATCTCACTCTCAAGACAGCAGCTCACCGCATCAGCAACAGGAACAATGGTGAGTACCTGTCATGGCTGCTTCTTTGGGATTTTTTTTTCTTGAAGCGATGACTTGGTTGTTTCTTTTTTAATACAAATTTGCCATGACTTACCAAACCCATGCTATAATCAAACCTCTAATAGCAACAAGGCTAAACCACAACAAATAAAAGGGACAAACAGTGCTACCCTTAAACCCATCGTCCCCTTACCGCCTTAGACTAGAGCTCGGGTAGACCATTGTCTAGCTGTTCTCAAAACTTCTTTAATTACACTACCCACAAAAAAAGTCAAGAGACAGAGGGAAAGCAACTCATTATGGATAAGAGCAGAAGTTTAAAGCTATTGTTGGAATAATTTTTGTACTAAAACATGCAAAACCACTCTACCTAGAATTAACATGCAGGTTCCGAAACTTCACTGAGAGAAAAACAGCAGCCGATGTTATCAAAAATATATGAAAAACCCACTGAGCAAATGCAGGTAGAATTTCTTTTTTCGGACCAGCGATATATACCAGGGCTTCTGCTTACGCAAAATATTGCCTACAGTACGCATTAAAAGTTCGGAGGACCCCTTCAATTTTCGTCAATGGGGTCCCCTTCAAATTTGGGCAAAGAACAGGGACCCCTTAAAAATCTGAAGAAGGGGTCCCTGGGACCCCAAAGAATTTAGCCTTAGCAGAAGCCCTGATATACATTCTAAAAGAAGACTTTTGCATGATTTCAACACACTCTAATCTGCTTTCACTTATGTAAATCTACAAAAGACATCAGGGACACATAAGAAGGAGAAACTTCAATGCTTCCCTTTAACAATTAGTTTAAAATAACAAATAATTGACAAGTTCAAGATGATACAATTTCTCTAGATCGTCTAAAGCTTCAGAATCGCTCATCTTGGCTTCATCACCTTTATCATGTGTCTTATCTGCTTGGGAACAAGGAATTCGTTATTTTTATTTTTAAGGATCATTTTGTCTTACCTGATGTGTTGCAGGCTCTTTTGTTGGTGTTCGCATCCCTGGTGGCCAGCGCCATGGCTGGTGATCTGCTGTACGGCGGCTTGGCAGACCCTGTCCTTGGCAATGGCATTGGCATTGGCCTCGCTGGTCCTGTCATCGGCGCTGGACCTTTTCTTGGTAGAAGCATCGCTGCTCCCGTTGGTGCCGCTGCTCCCGTCTTCGGCAAGAGCATTGGCATCGGTCCTGTCTACGGAAGGGGTATCGCCCTCGGCGCTGCTCCTGTCTTGAGCAAGGGCGTTGGACTTCTGGGTGCTCCCATCATTGGTGATGGTCTTGCCGCCGATGCCGGCCTCATTGCACCAGGCTCCGTCCTTGGCGCTGCTGGCCTTCTCGGAAAGTATTAACTGCCAACAACCATGACCCGCGAGACTGAACGAGAACAGCATGCCATCTTGTTGCTGTTCAAAATAATAAATGAATAAAGTTGATCTAATTCAGCCGAAAATACTTGGTTAATTTGATGGTTGAATGTTCGTTGTAGATTGTGTGAGCAGGACATCTTGTTAAAAACATTTACCTTTCTCCCTCTCTTTTTTGCTTTCCACTATTGACGTGGCGTTTGAATTATGTGAACAGTGAGACACCAGGATACCCAGTAGGTTGGGCAAAGATTTTTTTTTTTCGTGGCCGATCTTGAAATTCTGAACTCTACCACAGGCAGGTAAGATACCCCAAAAACTCTCGTTGTGACTGACAAAAGTACTAGTAAAAATGAGTACATAATGATGTTCACTTACCGGTAGGGGAAGTTGTTTAAATTTGCTCACAGTAAAAATTTAAACCGTCATTTCCTTTGAAGGCAGTGGGCGCCGATGATATCTCACATTTCAATCAGAAACTTAAGACGCGTTATTTATTATTTTTAACTTGTTTTGTTAAAATGTTAATGACTAATGATTCCTCACAATAAGTCGTATTTAATAAATTATCTTTCAAACAAATTAACCAAAGTTAAAGGAACAAAATTATCGAAACCAGTCCACTTCATATGAATGACGGGCCACTGCAAAGACGTTCACGGGTCGCATGCGGCCCCCGTGCTGTACTTTTGCCATCCTGGACTGGATGCTACTAGTCACCTAATCTATTAGTTCGTCAAGTTGAAAGCACGGACTTCTTGATTACTTCAGGCACGGAACAAACTCGCAAGCTTTTCTAAACAGACACAAAAGTGCGGAGCAGACATGAGCACGCGTGGATTTTTTTCTTTTTGGTTTACACAGTTTCAAAAAATATGGTTTTTTCATGGCGAGAGAGGGAAATACTGAAAAGATTGCATTTATAAAATGTGGAAAAAAACCCACCTCCAAAATATAGTAATACAAACACTAAAAATGGGTCTAAAAAAAAGGGATAAATAAACAACATAAAAAGGAAACTCAAGCCGCCAGGTGAGACGGGAATTCATCATGCGTTCATATGTCTAGCAAGACAAGTAGTAAGAGCTATAGGGTGACAAGAATTTGGATCAGACTGATCTTTTCCAAGTTTTGAATGGGCATCTCAACTCCCACGAGAAAGGAACAGAAAAGGACTCCTCTCTTCCTAACAAATTAAAGAAAGATGTAAGAGACTAGTAAAAGATGAGTAAACAGCTTATTATATGCAGAGACTTCAAACTCGGAAGTACCGGATGCAGCTCAGTGAGAAAGGTAAATCAGACTGTTAAGATCAGAAGGTCACAGGTAGACGATTGCCGAGTATACTTCAGGAGCTGTATGTCAGGACAATGGCGGAATGAGAAAGTAAGGTGAGCAATGGCAGATGCCAGCGAATTAGCCTCATCTTGTGGTGTGAAGGGATGAGGAGGCTGGTTAGTTGGATGTGAATCACACCGTGCTAGCAACTAAAGCTATATCATGACAAGAGAAGGTAATGCTACATTAAAAGGGTAATAAAGAAAATCCCCAGGTAAAATAAGAACACCCTTTACAATAAAAGCCAGAAGAAGAAACAAGAAAAATATAGAAGAATAGGTAAAATGTTAAAAAGGGTTGTTGTGGCCTAAAAAATCTCCAATAAGCCAGAACATTAAACCAGAATCTAGAACACAAAAACCATAAAATCTGAATGTAAAGCCATATCCGCTTTAAAATTGAGAAAAATGGCCGCCGATGGGATGGACCTAAACAAGTAAAAAACAAAGAGCTGTTACATAAAGTTGCTGGCGGATACTCTGGAGACAAAAACAATTAATTATAACTTGTACGACAGTAAACATTCCCTGGCACCAAGGACGAGTTGGTGGGGATTCGCCTTGAAGAAGGTGGGACCGGGTGGCATAGGTGGGTCCCATCCTCAGTCTGCTGAGTTCTACCTCCTCCCGTCGCACAGAACATACAGTAACAGGTGGGAGGAAGACAGGGAAGGGTGGCCTGTAACTTGTTGTGGCCCACAGGGTATAAGTGGGGTTGCCACAGGGGAAATGAGAAGGAGGAGACAAACCACGCAAGTTTTATACTTCCTGCTAAAAATACAAAGAGCTTAATTGCATCGACTGCGTTTAAAATTAAGCACATTTTTGTAGTGGGGTGTGAAAAGTAGGTACTGAACCGCCTTCCAAGCAGGCAATGCCTTCCGACACTCTACGAACACAATGGTTGGTGGTTTTGTTCCTATCCTAGGCATTGTTAGCGAAGTTGCTTCGGATAAAAGAAATATCGAGATTCCGATAAAATGGTATTTATGCACGTGTTTATTGGGTAAAAGTATTGTGCAAAAATTCTATTGTTGTTGGGTTTACTATCAACTACGCGCGGTCTGTAATTAAGAGTGTTTAGTAGTCATACCATTGTTGCGAGTCTAGTAGATAGAAAGACCACCCAGCCATCACTACTACTACTAATACTACTAATACGAATACTAATACTAATAATAATAAATGTAAAATTTGTAAAGCGCATACTCACACCCGAAGGAGCATGCTCTTCTCGCTTATGAACAAGAACGATTACATGGACAGAACACAACGAACATTAAAACAAACAAATAACATATGAACTATAAAAGAACCAACAGCCGTTAATAAACGAAGAATAAAAATCAAATACAGAAAACACAGAGGAACCAAATAACAAGAACAAGAGCTGAGAGTAACATGATATTTCAAAATGAAGGGTGTGACAAAGGACTAACATTATCAAATTAAACTACGGAGCGTTTGAGGGAGCGTAACAGCATTACATAGATGTTACATAGCGGTTAGGGTACTTACACAAGTTATTAGACAAGGTATTACACACATACACACACCAATTTTGTTGAACAGTAAAGTTTTTGTTTTTTGTTTGTTTTTCTGTTGTTTTTTTTTTTTTTTTTTTTTTTTTTTTTTTTTGCAATTCCTGGGAACAGTGTACATGATGGCATTAACTGTCGACTGCTAGTTGCTGAGATGGCAGACCCGTTACTCTCTGTCTCCCCCAAACATTGAGAGATGAACTGTCCTCAGTCTCAAGGCAGTAAAGAAGACGACGACCCACTGCACTCATGCCCAAGTCACAGGTCACGACCTAGAAGGCACGCCCAATAAACCCTAGTTTCTACCCTTTTGTGGAAGAAGTGGAGCGGAACGAGCCGAGGATGAGAGTCTGCAACAACTGTAAACGTGCAGCTGCGAGGTCACACTGCCAAACCTGAAAGAAAGGTTGCACCTGCCTTGCATCACCTAGGAGCCTATTAAAACCGTTAATTGAGATATATGGCGACGATGAAAACATGCAACAACAGCCAGTTTGTAGTTGGATAAAACATCTGATTAGCATTTACACCCATAATTTGCGATTGATTGCGTAGCTGCCAGCTATATAAAGGACAACACTCTCGACTTCAAACATCTTCTGATCATCTCACTCTCAGGGCAGCAGCTCACCGCATCAGCAACAGGAACAATGGTGAGTACCTGTCGTGGCTGCTTCTTTTGACAGCACGTGATCAAGTTCGCCATTGTTTCTTGAAGACAACACCTAGAGGATTATTTTCCTTGATGACTTGGTTGTTTCTATTTTAATATAAATTTGCCATGACTTACCAAACCCATGCTATAATCAAGCCTCTAATAGCAACACGTCTAAACAACAGCGAAAAACCCAAACAAACAAAAGGAACAAACAATGTAATAGACCATTGTCAAGCTGTTTTCAAAACTTCTTTAATTACACTACCCACAAAAATAAGTCAAGAGGCAGATGGAAATCAACTCACTGAAACCAGCCACGTACTTGTAACAAATGTGATTTTCATGTTGTAACATTGTCGAATTTCATCATTTGACAGTAAAGTGCAAAGAAACTTCTTGTGTAAACCAGTTTGATTGCAAGATATTGGTAGTAAAAGACCCCACCCAAAATTAAAATGTCACGGAGCTGTCAGTCCACTAAGACCTGTGCTGCAGTGCATCTTTCTGTAGGCTCTCGAACCAACGATTAAAGAGCAAGAATATCGAATATTCGGCTAAGTAAGGATGAATAAGAGCAGAAGTTTAAGGCTATTGTTGGAATAATTTTTGTACTGAAACATGCAAAACCACTATACCTAGAATTAACATGCAGGTTACGAAACTTTACTGAGAGAAACACAGCAGCCGATGTTATCAAAAATATACTGAAAAACCCACTAAGCAAATACAGGTAGAATTTCGATGTAAAAGCTTTTTTCGGACCAACGATATATACATTCTAAAAGTTCAGACTTTTCCACGATTCTAACACACTTTAATCTGCTTTCACTTATGAAAATCTACAAAAGACATCAGGGACACATAAGAGGAGGAATTCTTCCCTTTACCAATAAGTTTAAAATAAAAATAATTCACAAGTTCAAGATAATACAATTTCTTAAGATCGTCTAAAGCTTCAGAATCACTCATCTTGGCATCATCATTTTATCATATATCTTATTTGCACGGGAACAAGAAAGTTTTTATTTTTACATTTAAGGATCATGTTGTCTTACCTGATGTGTTGCAGGCTCTTTCTGTTGGTGTTCGCATCCCTCGTGGCCAGCGCCATGGCTGGTGATCTGCTGTACGGCGGCTTGGCAGACCCTCTCCTTGGCAATGGCATTGGCATTGGCCTCGCTGGTCCTGTCCTCGGCGCTGGACCTGTCATCGGTAGCGGCATCGTTGGTCCAGTCGTCGGCAAGGGCATTGGCATTGGTGTTGGTCCTTACTACGGAAGGCGCGCCGCCCTCGGCGTGGCCGCTGGTCCTATCTACGGAAAGGGCATCGGTGTCCCAGTCATCGGCAGTGGCATTGGCTATGGTCTGCCCGCTGCTTCCATTGCTTCAATTGCTCCTGCTGCCGTGTCTCCCATCATCGGCAAGAGCATTGGCATCGGCCCTGTCTACGGAAGGGGTATCGCCCTCGGCGCTGCTCCTGTCTTGAGCAAGGGCGTTGGACTTCTGGGTGCTCCCATCATTGGTGATGGTCTTGCAGCCGATGCCGGCCTCATTGCACCTGCCTATGGTCTTGGCGCTGCTGGCCTTCTCGGAAAGTACTAACTGCCAACAACCAGCACCAGTGAGACTGGACGAGAACAGCATGCCATCTAGTTGCTGTTCAAAATAACAAATGAATAAAGTTGATCTAATTCAGCCGAAAATATCTGGTTAATTTGATGGATGAATGTTCGCTGTAGATTGTGTGAGATAGACACCTTGTTAAAAACATTTACCTTTCTCCCTCTCTTTTTTGCTTTTCACTTTCACGTGGCGTTTGAATTATGTGAACAGCGAGACACCAGGATACCCAGTAGAAGTGGGTCTGGAAAAGATTTTTTTTTTCGTGGCCGATCTTGAAATTCTGAACTCTACCACAGGCATGTAAGATACGCAAAAAAACTCTCGTTGCGACTGACAAAAGTACTAGTAAAAATGAGTACATAATGATGTTCACTTACCGGCAGGGGAAGCTGTTTAAATTCGCTCACAGTAAAAATTTAAACTGTCTTTCCTTTGAAGGCAGTGGCGCCGATGACATCTCACAGTTCCATCAGAAACTAAAGACGCTTTATTTGTTATTTTTAACTTGTTCTGTTAGAATGTTACGGACTGATGATTCCTCATATTCAGTCGTATTTAAAAATGTATCTTTCAACCAAATTAACCAAAGTTAAATGAAAAAAAAAAAATTATTGAATCCAGTTCACTTCACATGAGTGACGGGCAGGGCCAAAGACGGGCTTTACTTTGCCCATCCTGGACTGGATGCTACTAGTCACCTAATCTATTAGTTCGTCCAGTTGAAAGCACGGACTTCTTGATTACTTCTCGCACGGAACAAACTCGCTCGCACTTTTCTAAACCGACACAAAAGTTTGGAGCAGACATGAGCACGCGTGGATTGTTTTCTTTCTGTTTTACACAGTTTCAAAAAATATGGCTGTAACACGGCGAGCGAGGGAAACAGAGAAAAGATTGCATTTATAAAATGTGGAAACCCCCACCCCAAAATATAGTAATACAAACACTAAAAATGGAGTCTAAAAAAGGGGATAAATAAACAACATAAAAAGGAATAAGCTGCCAGGTGAGACAGGAACTCACCATGCGTCAATAAGTCTAGTAGACAAGTAGCAAGAACTATTGGGTGACAAGAATTTGGATCAGACGGATCTTTCCAAGTTTTGAATGGGCATCTCAACTCCCACAAGGAAGGAAAAGTAAAGGACTTCCTTTCTTCCTAAGAAATTAAAGAAAGATGTAAGAGACTAGTGAAAGATGAGTTAACAGCTAGTAAGGTACAGAGACTTTCAACTTCGAAAGTACTTGATGCAGTTCAGTGAGAGAGAAAGGTAAATCAGACTGTTAAGATCAGAAGGTCACAGGTAGACGATTGCCGAGTATACTTCAGGAGCTGAATGTCAGGACAATAGGCGGATTGAAGAAGTAAGGTTGAGCAATGGCAGATGCCAGCGAATTAGCCTCATCTTGTGGTGTGGAGGGATGAGGAGGCTGGTTAGTTGGATGTGAATCTCACCGTGCTAGCAACTAAAGCTAAATCACGACAAGAGAAGGCAATGCTACATTAAAAAGGTAATAAAGAAAATCTCCAGGTGAAATAAGTACACCCTTTACAATAAAAATCACAAACAGCAACAAGAAAAATATAGAAGAGTAGGTAATATGTTAAAAAGGGTTGTTGTGGCCTAAAAAATCACCAATAAGCCAGAACATTAAACCAAAATCTAGAACACAAAAACCATAAAATCTGAATGTAAAGCCCTATCCGCTTTAAAATTGAGAAAAATGGCTGCTGATGGGATGGACTTAAACAAGAAAAAACAAAGAGCCTGTTGCATAAAGTTGCTGGCGGATACTCTGGAGGCAAAAACAATTAATTATAACATGTACGACAGTAAACATTCCCTGGTACCAAGGACAACTGGTGTGGATTCGCCTTGAAGAAGGTGGGACGGGTGGCATAGGTGGGTCCCATCCTCAGTCTGCTGAGTTCTACCTCCTCCCGTCGCACAGAACATACAGTAACAGGTCTGTAAAAATATAAAGAGCTGAATTGCATCGACTGCGTTTAAAATTAAGCAAATTTTTGTAGTGGGGAGTGAAAAGTAGGTACTGAACCGTCTTCCGAGCAGGCAAAGCCACCCGACACTACGAACACATTGTTGGTGGTTTGTATTCCTATCCTAGGCATTGTTAGCGAAGCAGTTTCAGATAAAAGAAATATTGAGATTCCAATAAAATGGTACTTTAGAGTGGCTAGAGTTGGACAAATAAATTACCTATACAGGTAGTCCTCGACTTACGACGTTGATCCGTTCTTACGCGGCGTCGTAAACCGAATTTCGACGTAAGTCGGATCATACGTTCATACAGTACTGTACCATAATAACAGTACAGTACTGCAAACACTTAGCCTATCCAAACACCTATCCTAACACAGTACCCTACATAATTATCAATAAACATAAGTCACTCTATGACTTCCCCTGCACGTGGAATGAGGCGCACGTACAGTTCGACTTACGACGCTAAACCTCGTAAGTCGGAATGTGCGTCGTATAAAGCGTCGTAACCACGAAACGACGTAACTCGAGACCGAGGACTACCTGTACAAATAAATTTACCTAGGTGTCCAATTGCCCAGGTCCAATGTCTAGCCTGTGAACAAAAAAGTAAAACATTGTAACACAGTGGGGGCTCTTGAAGTAGCTATTCTCTGATTTTCCGATTATCCATCCATTGTAAGATCTCAGCTCGACTGGTGTAGACATTCGTTCCTCACAGTCTTGTTATTAGTGCTATTGGTTATCGTTTGTGAGTGAGTGGATTATATACACGTATTATGCACATGTTTATTAAAAGTAAAAGTATTGTGCAAAAATTCTATTGTTGTAGGGTTTACTATCAACTACTTGCGGACTGTAATGAAGAGTATTTAGTAGTTATACCATTGTTGCGAGTCTAGTAGATAGAAAGACCACCCAGCCATCACTACTACTACTAATAATAATAAATGCAAAATTTGTAAAGCGCATACTCACACCCGAAGGAGCAACCTCTTAGTGCTTAAGAACAAGAAAGAAACATGGACAGCATACAAGGACAGGAAAACAAACAAATAACATATGAACTATAAAAGAACCAACAGCCGTAATAAACGAAGAATAAAATCAAATACAGAAAACACAGAGGAACCAAATAACAAGAACAAGAGCTGAGAGTAACATGATATTTCAAAATGAAGGGTGTGACTAACATTATCAAATTAACTACGGAGCGTTTGAGAGAGCGTAATGGCATTACATAGATGTTACATAGCGGTTCGGACACTTACACAAGTTATTAGACAAGGTATTACACACATACACACACACCAATTTTGTTAAACAGTAAAGTTTTTGTTTTTCGTTTGTTTTTCGATTGTTTTTTTTAAAATTATTTATTTTTTTGTTTTTGTGCAATCACTGGGAACAGTGTACATGATGGCATTAACTGTCGACTGCTAGTTGCTGAGATGACAGACCCGTTACTCTCTGTCTCTCCCAAACATTGAGAGATGAACTGTCCTCAGTCTCAACGCAGTAAAGAAGACGACGACCCACTGCACTCATGCCCAAGTCACAGGTCACGACCTAGAAGGCACGCCCAATAAACCCTAGTTTCTACCCTTTTGTGGAAGAAGTGGAGCGGAACGAGCCGAGGATGAGAGTCTGCAACAACTGTAAACGTCCAACTTCCATGACTTGCTGCAACTACGAGCTCACATGGCCAAACCTGAAAAGAAAGGTTGCACCTGCCTTGCATCACCTCGGTGCCTATTAAAACCCTTATTTGAGATATGTGGCGACGATGAAAACATGCAACATCAGCCAGTTTGTAGTTGGATAAAACACCTGATTAGCATTTACACCCATAATTTGCGATTGATTGCCTAGCTGCCAGCTATATAAAGGACAACACTCTCCACTTCAAACATCTTCTGATCATCTTACTCTCGAGACAGCAGTTCACCGCATCAGCAACAGGAACAATGGTGAGTAACTGTCATGGCTGCTTTTCACGATTCTAGCATACTTTAATCTGCTTTCACTAAAGTAAAACTACGAAAGACTTTAGGGACAAGAAGGAACCTAAATGCTTCCCTTTAGCAATTAATTTACAATAACAAATAATTGACAAGTTCAAGATGATAAAATTTCTCCAGATCGTCTAAAGCTTCAGAATCGCTCATCTTGGCGTCATCGTCTTTATCATATGTCTTATCTGCATGGGAACAAAGATATTTTTTTGTTTTGTTTTTTATTATTTTAGAAATTCAGAATTACTACACTTTCCCTATACACCACTGAGACGAAGGTTTATAAATGGCATTAAAAACTATATTTAAAAAAATTTAAAGCTTTAAAGCAAAAGAATTGTTTGTTTATTTAGTTTCTCCTCAAATTGGGACACGGAACAAAATTAGTTGTTCATGCAAGTCGCGTTCTCTTGAAAATAAAATAGCAGACGACATGCAGGTATCGATGATCTGTAGAAAGGAAATGCACGAGGACCTTGTTAGTCTGACACAATTGACCCGTAATGTTAGTAACTGTTTTGACTAAAGAATTGGTCCTACATGTTACTGTCACAAAAAATAAAATTGGATAAACTTGTAAAAAAATTAAAGACAGTAAATAAGACTAATCTTCACTGATCACCTGGATCCTCCACCCAAAGCCGATCCACATATCCTTGCACGTAGTAATTTCTTCTGTCTGTCGGACAGCGATCGGTGTTCAGATGTAAGTCTTACGTTCAGAGGATCATCTTGTCTTACCTGGATGTGTTGCAGGCTCTTTTGTTGGTGTTCGCATCCCTCGTGGCCAGCGCCATGGCTGGTGATCTGCTGTACGGAGGCTTGGCAGACCCTGTCCTTGGCAATGGCATTGGCATTGGCCTCGCTGGTCCTGTCATCGGCGCTGGACCTGTCATCGGCGCTGGGCCTGTCATCGGTAGCGGCATCGTTGGTCCAGTCGTCGGCAAGGGCATTGGCATTGGCGTCAACCCTGTCTACCGTAGGAGAGTCGCCCTCGGCATTCCCGTTGGTCCTTACTACGGAAAGAGCATCGGTGTCCCAGTCATCGGCAATGGCATTGGCTACGGTCTGCCCGCTGCTTCCATTGCTTCCATTGCTCCAATTGCTCCTGTTGCTGCCGTGTCTCCATCATCGGCAAGAGCATTGGCATCGGCCCTGTCTACGGAAGGGGTATCGCCCTCGGCGCTGCTCCTGTCTTGAGCAAGGGCGTTGGACTTCTGGGTGCTCCCATCATTGGTGATGGTCTTGCTGCTGGTGCCGGCCTCATTGCACCAGCCTACGGTCTTGGCGCTGGCCTTCTCGGAAAGTACTAACTGCCAACAACCAGCATCCTCGAGATTGGACGAGAACAGCATGTCATTTAGTTGCTGATCAAAATGATAAATGAATAAAGTTGATCTAATTCAGCCGAAAATATTTTTGTTAATTTGATGGTTGAATGTTCGCTGTAGATTGTGTGAGCAGGACCCCTGGTTCTGAATTCTTTGCTTTCTTCTTACTTTTTCTCTCTGTCTCTCTCCATTGGTACCTGGTGGTTGGACTTGTAAAATGGCACATGTACAGATATTACACGCTCTCACTATTATATCAGTTTATCAAGTCGATGGCACAGACTAAGTAGTAACAGCACAGACTCACACATCTAAGCCGACACGAGAAAGAAGTGAGCAAGTATGATCAAATCGGGTGGACATATCAAAAATAAGTGTGCTGCTAAAGCAAAGAAGGCAAGAAGTACTAAATTACTACTGGTGACTCAGAGGACAGTAGGCTGGTGTTATACCCGTTGTAAAAGTGTTACCATGCTGTGGTAAAACTACAGACTGACCAAACTAAGCAGGCGAATTTTTAAGTAGATCATTGTGTATATCCCGCAAATGAACTGACAATATCAAAATAGCCTTTCGAGGATAAAAGGTTGGAAAGCTGGGATCGTGATGTTAGGTCACGAGTTTGACCTCGCACATGCTGATGATTGAAGGCATGTGTCTTTAGAACTGCCGGAAGTTACTCGCCCCAAGAAAAGTAAGGTCTCTAACACTTTACTCTCCAGCGAACTAAGAAAAAAAAAGGTTAGGGGATGACTTTTACCCTATATTAGTTTCCAGACACTGCTATTTTTTTTCGTAAACAAAACATCAGTTTAGCAATTTACCCGAAGGCTTTTTCCCCTACTCAAAACATGGGTCCTTAGATAGATGAACTGATTGATGTATAGATGGACGGACCGATGGATTGGCAAGTCGGTGGAAGCAGGCAGTGGACAGTTGGGTTCATTTCGAGGCTGCACGTGTTTGCGGCCTCATTTGATCTCACCTAATGTGTTCCTGGCTATTCTGCTAGTACTCGTTACCCTCATAGCCAGCGCCACGGTCATGTACCCCGAGGTGGTTAGCTCTGCCTATATACCCTGGTATGTACCTAGATACTGGATAGCCTACTGACATGGCAGCCATCCCATATGTTGATCCCATCAAAGGCAAGAGTAACTAGTGTTCGCTTATTCACTTACAGTTTTTTAAAAATTTTCTTCATCTCTTTCATTCATAAACGCGCACACACACACGACCGTGGGTAAGTACAGTGTAAAACAAACACAAATGGACGAGAATTAAAGCTTTACTCGTAAGTACTCATTGACACTTACAGAGACCAAGATCACCCAGAGCAAGTAACGAAGACACGTCATCATGAATCAAACAATAGATAGGACGCACCCGTCTGTATGGACGGGTAAGTAACGACACGTAGACTTTGGTGGGGCTGTTCATCAAGAGCAGGAGGAGAGAAGTTTAGGCATAGAAAAGAGCGGAGAAAAGCTCTCACAATCGGTTCTAGAATGAATGGGAATGGACATGATAAGAAAAATCACCAAAGCTGTACAAATGAACAGAAAAACAAATCCTTAAAATTCTGGTAAAATAAGTACAACCTCACGACCTTCTGGCTGGTCTTTGTAAAATTTTCCTTTTCTTTTGTTAGCTAATTACCTCATTAGCATGACATACAGTATACAAGAAAAACATTACACATGTTTTGCTTCTTCATTCTCTGATCATCAAAGGTGTAAAATAATTTGCCAAGCTTGCGTAGGCATAAATTTCGCCAGCGGCAGAAAGCAATAACTCCATCAGCAATTATGGTCTGATGCTGAGCAGACGACACCCTAGATAAGGCGTGGTTAGTTTTGACATCCGTTTTACTTTCAGATCCGCGTACACCCTGCAGGAATTAATGAAAGAAAAAAAGGAACATGCAGAAATATGGAATAAAAAAGAAAGAAAATAACACAAAAGAAACCGGAGGCACTGAGTCACTCAAGAAGGGATAATAACTATTTAACTGTTCTCTCTCTCTCTCCTGAGAGAGGGAGTAGGGATGTTTATATCTTTTCTTTATATGCTTTGCTAGGATTTCAACCACTGCACTTCATTACCTCCCTCTTTTTTTTTTTTAAAAGTTCCATTCCTTTCTTCAAAAAAACCTTCACGCGAGCTTTTTGTTTCTATTCTGCATCTTAACGACATAATTCCGTGAGAAATTGTATCTACATCTAATTTTATTTTGAGCTTTTGGAGTGACGCTCTGTCAGTCTTTGGCATTTCTAATTTAGTAGTTTGTGCCGTTAGAAACGGTTTGTTGACGTCAGTCTGACGTCATCATTACTTGGCAGTGGCGACGAAATGTTGGAAATGTTGATTAATCTTTGTGTTGTTGTAACCGTGTTTTCGCTGTGGGTTGTTGTTGTGACTGCACGCCGGGCTGTACGCTCTGGTGGACCGAAGGGACAGGATTGCGGACAGGAGGACGAAGGTGAGAATATTTGAATTTTTAGTCAGTTGAGAAAAAGCTGTCAATACAATATTTGTGTGCGCGCGCTCGTGCGTGGGTGAGAGAGAGAGAGAGAGCTCGTGCACACTGCAGGATGATGGGAGGAAGATCAAAGCAAAGGTGATATTTGTTGTGCCATAGGTGAAAGATGAATCCCTCCAAGCATCCAGCCATCAGGGCATCTGATTCCGTTCTTTGATTTAATCTTTACTTCAAGTAAACCAAGACAGATTGGTAAAAGCCGAAGAACTATGCTTCTGGTGTTGCACGTGCATGCTGTCACAGATTGGCGAAGTGCCAATAACAGAAACTATGTGTGTCTGTGCGTCTGTGTGTCCATGTACGTACGCCAGCACACCAGGGAGGTGCCTACAGGGCATCGACCGTTTCCTTGAGTTGGAATGTCAAGCACGTGACTCTTGCTCTGATTGTTCTACATTAGCTGGCACTGGGTGGTCGGGTGGGGTCGGGTGGCGGAGGGAGGCAGTGACGTAAGCTGCCGGAAAACTGATGTGTTTGTACGCGGATGATCCATGGTTTCTATACAGGATTCGAGAAACACACCCGGTGTATCGGAGCCTGATAACCACTAGCCTCATCTCTGCCTTTGCAGCCTCTGGAACATTGTTTTAAAGCGAAAATCATTGTTCTGGGGCAACATGGAAAAATCAAGGAAATTGTAAATCATTTACTGTGTATAAAGCAGTGTCCTAACCCCTCAGACAATGCTTTGCCCCTGAGGTTATGAAGCAGTGGCAAAAATGCCTTGGAGCAAAGTAACAAAAGAAATATCCACAGGGTATGGACAGTGTTTAGTAGGTACGGAGACACTTCTCTTTCCTTTGATTACCACATTTTGACCCGGGGAAACAGTTTTTCCTCACTTTCTGATATACTAAATTATACATCCCTGGATATATCCCACCCACCTGATATACTGTCTGAAATATTCATTTCTAGATGCATCTCTACTATTTTCAAGACCTTGAGTGTTGAGAAAAGAGAGCCTACATTTCTGCCAGTCGTAGGGAGGAGACACTTAGCACATCCCAAAGTTGACTAATTGTGGCACGACAAAAACGTTTGTAGGCTAAACTTTAAAAAAAATTAACAAATGTCACTGTGGTGGGGAGGGGTCGGCAGAAATGAAAGAGGAAATTCAAAGTACGCAACTCCAATCAATAGTTAAACAGGGGCGTTTCTCTCTTTTTTCTTCTCTCGTCGCGATTACCACCCGGCATTTGTCGATTCCACCCTGAACCTTGCTGGTGTACAGCACGTAAACGCTTCTGGGGGTCTATGTGAGCTTCTCTTGCCTGGCTAGCCTGATTAATAGGAAATCAGTTGAATAATGAAGTGGAGGATGGAGCATAGACTTCCAACAAGCCGATGCCACAAACCAACCACCATCCACCTATCATCATCATTACCACCTATCATCATCATTATCTTGCTATCTTGAGTATGGTGATCTGATTAAGCAGCAAAGGAAAAAAAATTAATGAAAAAAATCAAACAACGGACGTTAAGATAATCATTTGTATCTGCAAACGGGTAAAATTTTATGTCAGAAAGCCAGATGTTTAGCAATGTATGGATATGTAGTACTAAAAGTAAGATTAGCAGTGTACTTGGATGAGTAGAATGAAAATTAAAATATCAATGCATCTGCAGGCTGTAACAATGCTAGTAAGTAAAGTTGTTAAGTTTTGAAAAAAATCCATGTAGCTGGAAATATAACAGACTGATATAATATTTGTGAGTGACAACTGTAAGGCAGGAAAAGTAGAACGAACTTGGATGGCAAAGGTACAAAGGACTGGTGCTAATGAGAGTGACGAGGGTTGTAACAACGTGCATCATGGAAACAGCACACAAGGTGCAACAAGTAGCCACCAACTTCTGTCAATCATCCACGATAATCCACATAATATCCAGCATCCTCCATCTCTTACAATCCACTCCCCCATCCACTGCCCTCCTCATCACCATCCACCTCATCACCATTATCCAAAAATGAGGACGGCTATGGCGATCGCGTGATACAGCTGGGGCTGGACTCCCCGGAGAGAGGAAAGGGTGGTTCAATGGGTGGTTCAATGCACAGAGAGACAGTGACAAAAGCCAACGAAAGTCCGAACAAGAAAAGAAGATTAATGAGCGAAAAAGCTCTCCACCTTCCCTCCCGTACCCCGGCTTTGTTGTCTTGAATTTAATCACAAAACCCAATGTGACCCGTGGGTGGGATTTTTTAACCAGATTGAAATTAGTCAGGCTTAATCTTCTATTTGATACAAGTCGTGTTAAAGCTTGCAGCTTTGTGACCACCCATACAACACTGCGCTTGATATATTTCCGTACATCCTTTTGTATTTTCTTTCTTTTAATTTAGTTATTTTTCCTTTTCTTTGTTGTCTTTTTTTTAATTGAGCTTTGCCTTTGTTCTTTGTCTCATTTTGTATTCTTTCTGGAAAAAAACTTTACATCAGAAACTCTACAAGGATCCAGAGTACACGACACATCGAGATAAGAAAAACACATTTTTCATTATGCCAGAAACATAATGTTTATTGTTTATAATTCATGATTTCAGATGCATTAGATCGAACTGTGCCATATGGTTCACATCCTATCGCGAGCTGACATCTGAGTACAAGAGGTGTGATGCACATGTAACCTTAAAGCCAAAATAAAGCAACAGATTTAAATTTCAACCCCCTTGACCCCCTCGTTCTGTACTTTCTAGACATATGGTGGAAGTTTTTTTTTTTTTTTTTTTTTAGTTAGCACACACGAAACAAAGTATTCCTTGGATTAAATTAAAACTTGCTGTAACATGCAAATGAAACCTTCCTCTCTAACTTTTTTAATATTTTATTTTTGGCGGATATAGAAATAATTGTGAAACATCTCTCAATCTTTTCGTCCAACGTTTGGAACTTAGCATTTATCCTTCAACAGTTGCTGACATCGTCCTAACATCATATCACGTGGAACTACTTTCTGATTATGAAAATGGTGGAGGTCGTAATCTCTTCGGCAATTTTAGAAGCCAAGGATTTTCTTGTCTATGACAAACTAAAAGATTGATGTGCCACCAGAAATGCTCTTCGTGATCATCAGGGGCCCGTACTTATAAAACAAGTGGTTTTCCCTGGGAAAAGTCGAGAACACAAGGAACAGTGACTTGCTTTTGTAGTTTTAATGCCTACCTAGACCTCGCACAGTACGTCATGTTTCTTTACCCCTGGGAATCTTTCTCATCGCATTAAAAGTATGGATTCAGGGATAAACAACATCTGAGGGTTCTGGACATCTCTTTATAACTTTGAAAGCAAGACGCATGTCCTTCAGTTAGCCCATGCTGCTCCATAACTATGTGGGGAGTGGATCTGTCCATGCTAACCTGTAATTTGTAAATTGTCTTCTCCACACGGGCGTCTACTCCCACGTATTTCTACACCTCCCGACATCAGCCCACAGTGTGATTAATGTGGGATTGTTTGTAGCCAGAATGAAATTTGGTCAGGTCTTCTATTTGTCTACAGAAGGCGCCGCGTCTGACCATCCTTGTTGTACTTCGTTTGATAAGGTCATATATTTAAAAAATTTATTTTTTGTATTTTCTGTTGTATTTTGTTTTGATCTTTGCGCTATTTCGATACTGTTTGAGAGATGCAAGTCTATGCTACTATATGTATCTACAACTGCGTATTTCACTACATTTCCCGAGACCTTTTCTTTCAGAAAATTGCTTTTGCTGATAACAAAGCTTTCTTTAGTCATTTAGTCATTTAGTTGCTGTAAGCATGTTGCACAGAAGTCGTGTGCCAACGAAGATTTCTATTAGCAGCAGAGTTCACTGTGTACAGAAAATGAGTTCTCGTGTTCACGGGTTATCTTTTGGCAATTTCACTCGTAGTCCCCATCTTTGGTAAAATTAGGTTTTAGTTGAAGTTTGCTCTTTATTTGGTTTGTATCTTTGGTTCTGCGTCACACTTGTAACCCGTGTCTTTGGCAAAGTGTGGCTTCTGTTGAAAACATGTATGTTAACTCTTTTTTTTTCATGAAATAGAAAGACACCGTTGTGTATGGCAAAAGTTACGGATCTCATTTTCTAACTCAAGATGCAAACAGAATTTCACACGACCTTATCAATAAATATTTCAAAGAAGAGTACATATTTAACCAAAAACAAAACAAAGCTGCAAAAATTTTAAAGAAACAGCAATAATTTAAAGTCACCATAAAATAACTTGTAAACGAAATCACAAACATGCAAAAAGCACAATGTACTAACGAGTTCAATAAATAGAAAAAAAAACACATAAGAGAAGCATCCAGAAGTATGTACCAAACAAGAAGTTCTTTCCCATCTTTCTCTTGATACACACAAAACGTTTGATAAAATTTGTCACGTTAAAAATAAATACTGAAATTTCCACATACAAATGTTGCAGCATGATGAACCAACTCCATGGTCTCGTTAGTTCTCTGTTTAAAGTTAGAACGAAAGTTGAGAGGAGGGGCAGGAAGAATCTTTTTGAGACGAGACATGGAAATCAAAAGTCAACCACTAAGAAAGACTTGATGTTTTGGAAATGTTATGATTATTAACAAGCAAAGGAGTTGGAGGAACAAGGGGTGGAGGTACGGGTAGACAGGACCCAGGATGTGACGTCACAGATTCGCAGAAAGAATCTCTGAGGTCGCTACACAACGCGATCCTTTTTTTTCAACAACACAAACCAGGTTTGGTTTGCCTCAGCAGGTGTAAGCCCGACTGCGCGATCAACCCGACAAAAGAAAGATGCTCAGTCGAGCTCACAAAACATAGTAAATAATTTTAAAAACTGGAATGTGAAGTTGATCACAAAACATAAAACCAACACAATTTCCAGGAATGTCTACAAAACAGGGAAGAAAAACTGGGACAGCAGAAAAATGATAAAAATTTCATACAAAGGGACAACATTCGTCACATTGTAAAACATTAATACCGAGTTGTATTTATACACAAAAATAAACGGAGCAAGAGTATCGCCTTTGCTCAAATTACTTCTCACTGTAACCTGATGGCAACCGCTGAAAAAAAAACCTGTTGTGATATCCCAAAACATTGTCAGCATTTTTTAAGTGATAAGAAAATTACATTCAAACATTTTTACCACAAATCACAGCACTTAAGAACATTTTGTAAAAGGCATTTCATGTGTTCTGAGTGAGAACGCTGTCTGAAGGCTGATGGCTGGTCAACACGAGCGGCACGTCACCCAGAAGCCTCTTGGGTTGGACAAAAACCAACGGTCCAACTAAACCAGACCCTACGAGTACTCGTCCCAACTGCTTCACAAAGTGTTCTAACAAGTGCATTGAATAGCACCGAAAAATTAGAGCATGCAATGATGAAAACAAAATTAGAAATACCTCTATCAGAGAAAATCTCCTGGTCTATTTTGCCATCCCCCAGTGGCATTAATCCTTTCACATTTTATTCAAATATACGGGTACAGTTTTCCCCCATACAGAGTGAGCATGGTTATTCTGGTTGTAAAAGACTGATTGTCGTTGAATGAGAGCAGCCAGTTTGATTTTTTAAATACAAAAGCTTAGCTTAAAAGATTACATTTTACAGTATGTAAAGTAACAACCCCTACATGCGAGACTAAACTGTTACAGAAACACCAAAACGTGACAGGGTATATTCCCTGCATAGCACTGTAAAGAGTTCAGTGCAAATTTAATAAAATCCAGCTTCATCTTGAACAGCATGACACGTGTGATAGCATCAGAATGAAATTCTCCTTTTTGACAATGCTGTTGGATCATTCAAACAATATTTTTACTGTCCTCTGATATCACGTGGAAAATAAATAATGCTCAAATTAGTGTGCGTGCCTGCACACATATGAATGTATCATTTATATCTGAATTCATGTATACAACTCCTTATTTAGTATATGTGTGTGTGTGTTTTTGTGCGCATTTACACAATAAATAGGCACGTTTGTTAGTGTGTATGTGTGTGTGTGTGAGCATGCAAGAATGCATTCG
This sequence comes from Pomacea canaliculata, assembly GCF_003073045.1. Classification (NCBI taxonomy): domain Eukaryota; kingdom Metazoa; phylum Mollusca; class Gastropoda; order Architaenioglossa; family Ampullariidae; genus Pomacea; species Pomacea canaliculata. Next base: position 29,696,952 of record NC_037592.1, read on the forward strand.
TCTTGGATATTTAGTTTGTTCATTCAAACCATTCATACACACCAAAAACCTTTAAAGTAAAAAGCAGCGAAATATGGATAGGGGAAATCGTCATTGCTGGAAGACTCACTGGAACCTGCATAAAAATTGAGAAACTATAATAAACCAATGAACGTGACAGTTACAGCACGCACAATTTCCCATAATACAGCGCGGCATCACCACAGCACCTGCTGGACCAGACACACAGTTGGGAGCTGGGGACAGTGAAGGCAAACGAGACTTTCGACATGAAGTAAAATACGAAATACGATGCAATGTTTAAAGCATATCGAACGACACCATCTTGTATTGTCCTCCTGTCTGTTCAAAGCACATCTGGACATTGCGCCATTGAAAACTCAGACACCACCGTCTCTGTGGGTTGTCCACGTCATCAACTCCACTCGTCCTAGAGGTTGGTGATGGACTGGAAACAAGGCACAACTGTTACACAGTTCGCGCAGGTCTGTCTGTAGTGACGCTTGACAGGGATTCACAGAAGGAAGCTAGCGAACCAACTGCAAGAGGGCACGAGAAAGAAGGAAGAATAAAAGGGTGGGAGAGAAGGGGAAATGTATGTGTATTTGTCAAGTCAGTCAATGAACTGTGTAATGCCAAAGTTCTCAGTGACAGGTGTAGCCTTTAAAACGTATATCAGAGCGTGACCTGCATACCTAAAGACGTATCCATGACTGAACAAAGCCATTAACGGTTCATGCCAGGTATGTCAGCCACTTCTGGAACCTTTCACCACATCGTGACATTTGAGTAACCTATACTCTGCTTCAACATTATTCAGGAATCTAGGTCACCTGTCAGTTGAAGACAAAATTAACACCTGTGTAGCTTAAGTCGGAGATCGGATACCAACAATGTCTTTAAAAATAAAAACAGAATAAACAACCTTTTTTTAAAGTTTTTTTTTAGTTGAGAAGTCAAGTGTCCAATCACACTACTTGTGGAAAAATTTTTTGATGCAGAAAACAGCTTCTACTCTTCGCTTTCTGTTGAGCTTGAAGAAAGAGCGATGTGAACTTGTTCACTGTCGTCTCCATCATAACACCATGGCCAAGCGTGAGTCAGTAACGTCTTCTTCGGAATAATAAAAACGTTCATGAAATTCTGGCATTGCAGCAAGGAGCAGACATAGGTTTCCCGTCGTGTCCCTAGCCATTTCCCTATTTTATGCTTGAATGCAACTCATTATTTTAAAGGTTTTATTCTTTGTGGCAGCAATCTTTCAGCAGTTACCGACTTGGATGACCTGGGTTGCTTCCCTTAGACCCACAATCCCAAGTGCACTTTGCTCATTGTAAGATGGCCAAGACTTCTGGCCAGATCTTCGATCCAGTGACACAGTTCTATTAGTCTTCCAGATGAACTGTTAAAAACCAGCATTACTGCTTTCAAAAGACAGAATCCACACCTTACTGTACTAGGAAGACCGTAGTTAGGGTCAGACCAAGCCACTGTTGATGGCTCCTAATTTGCTACTGCGATCATGGCGAAAAGGTCACGTGACTGAAGACATCATTTAGCCGTCCGATGATGGTTTTCTTACAATTAAATCTTCCTATCCCTTAGCATGAGGAAAACACCGGGATACTTCGTCAAAACAGAAATAATCACAGCAAAAAATTAAGATTTGCCTGTGAAAATGTTGAAAGGATCTGTTGTCCTCCGAAGTGAATAGAAGAAAACCATCCGGTCAGACATCCAGCCAACACCAAGCAAACAAACTTCTGAAACATTGCATCAGGACAAAACAAAGCCAGCATGCACACTGATGGACAAGCTCTTGCATAAACCTTACTTTCGGGTAGAGATCGACTGTTCTTGATGTGTTCTCAACTTTGAGGGAGGATTGTTGTCCTCATTTGTTAAGACAATGAATGAGCTCATGTGAGCCTAGTAATGTGTGTGTTCGTGCGTACGTCTGTGTGCACGCGTGTGCGTGTAGGTGTTTGTGATAAGCGTGTGTGGTAAGTGCATGTTTTTTTTTTTAAATTGTGAATGGGAAGATAAACTCCATCGTTCGTTAAACCAACGTAAGACCTTTTTGCTGTGTGTACCAATGTACCAGTCATCGCTTGTCTGAACGAGCGACGGTTGTCAATGAGCATATCAGAAAACATATCGGTGGTGCTAAGGTGGTGAGGTGGTCCAGGTGAAGAGCAAAAGCTCATCGGCAATGAGCGTCCACACAGACGCCAGAACTCGCGCCGACGTATTCACGAAACAGTCGATGTGCTGGTGTCAACACATGTAACGTGGTCACGTAGTCACACGAAGGGTGATGTGCTCGTGTAGTCACACGACAGGTCACGTGCTGAAGTAGACACAAGACGTAGAGACAGGTACAGATGACTTGGCAAATCCTGTCTCTCTGTTCTGGAGCCTTGTGCCTTAGACGAGCGGGTCGCAGAACCACGAGCTTGAGCCGAGATCTCGGTGTCAGGAAAGAACTGCCAGCCACCCGATGACGAAGTTCATTCTGTCCAATGACAAGACCATTTCGCTGCCATCCTCAAGTAGCCAAGCAACGGCCCTGTATCGTTAACAAAACAACAAACACCAAATAGGTCAAGACAGTTATCACCGTTTGTAATCATCATCTCACTCCACTTTTTCTCGCCCGCTTGTTACTGAAACAGTTTTCTGCTGATTCTGCTACGAAGCTCAAGCTAATTAAACTTAATAAAAATAATGTATTATGGGGAAACAAAAATACGAAGCTAATTTAATTTCTGAAGATTACTGGACTTAATGACAAGATTGTGAACGAGATACACACATGAGGCAGACACGGTGAAGGATGCGTCACTAATACAGTCTCATAGTTTTCAACTTTTTTGATTTATAGACAATAGCATTTCAATTTGCACTTAAGTGATACAGTCCATTACTAATGAATTCAACCAAGGAACAAAACACAAAATCAAGCGCTGATTGTGAAAATACACTTACGGATTTGAATATGATTCAAAATATAATCATTAAATTTGTAAACGAAAAAATGTAACAAAGATTCTTATAGAAAATCGTATTATATGTTAAGTACACTAATATTTTGATTGCTGTATATCTTGTCTCGGTAGTCTAATGGATGCTGGTCGTTCTAAAGACACACAGTGACTACAAAAGGAAGGACAGTCCTTGCCTTGCAGTTCATGTGCCCGCGCCGTCAACATAAGGCACCTCCGCCTCTCGCACTGCAAGCACGTGCACGTGTGACGTCAGCTTTACAGGTGCCACAAACAGGAATTAGTTAATTAAGAACCCCTTTGGCTCATATACTAAAATATAGAAAAACTATTCACAGATTCAACCTACACACACATACACTCACAAGTACAGGATAATGTGAAGGGCGCAGAACAATGGGAAGACTGTATTTTACGAAAATATTATATATAGAGAGAGAATTAGAGAAAAAGAAAAGAAAATACAGACAGGAGGAAAAGAATAAAGGAATTAACTTTAAAAATGAAAAAAATTACGAATATTTTACTGTGACAGAAAAAAAGATAGAGAAAGAATGGGAAAAAAGAGAGAGAAGATCTACAAATATTTTCACGTGTTACACTTTTTTCATATCCTCATGTTAAAAAAAGGACAGAATTCGAGCAGCTCTTGAACAAATCACAGATCTCCTGGGTAAACATGGGAAAAATCCCCAAAGACATTAAACCTATTAACTGTAAAAACCTTCACACGAGAAAGTGAGAAAGAGTGCAACAGCTCCTCCTCCTTCCCATCTCTCTCTCTCTCACACAATCTCTTATGAACTAAGCAAGACAACGCATTCAAACACAAAGAATTTCAGGAGGGAGGAATACATAAACATGACTCTCATGACTTATTAAGACGATAGGTAGAAAATAGCAGCCGGTGGAGCAAGGGCGTTACATTAAAGAATGGAAGCTTATTTAATTTTTGATCACTCTGGAGTGCAAGAAGTGCTTGGGTCTTACGTTCCCATGGGAACGCGTTTCCAACCTAATCACAGGCTTCTGCTACTACCGCATTTTTCTGTCAGACCGAGAGTTCCTCAAGTACACAGTAAAATTTACGATATTTATTTTTTGTGGGTTTCTCTCCATGTGTTCGTGTGTGTGAAGACAAGAATATTGTAGAAGAATGTGAGAGAGAGAGAGTGTGAGAGCGAGCGAGAGAGAGAATGTGTGTATCAACTTGTCAGGGCCTGTGGCTTGTGAGACCAAATGTTTATAATTATTTTATTTTAATCCCCAATTTCTCTGGCTTTTGTCTTCCATCTTCTGCCCTTCCTTGCTTTTGCTCTGCTTAATTCCTGTCTCGTCGTTTCACGAGAAGTAACATTTTCGACTCGCGCAAATATTTCGGCTTATATAAAAATAAAATTCACAATGTCTGGTGTTTTTCTTCCTTTTTCGACAATGTAGTCAATGATCTGCTGCTGTTCTGTGAGGTGTATCTTTCGAAGCTGGCATTCTCTATCATAGAACATTATCATTGACATATTCATTTATTCATCCCATGGATGTCAATGATGTTTGATGCTTGTTATTCACATCAAATTGATGAAACTATAAGGTTTTACTTTTTCTTTATCAATGAGATTTATAATATGACTGATATAGGCAGATGAAGACAATACACTGCATTATATAGGAAAAGTCGCTATGCACATGAATAATTGCTGTAATAACGGATAATTTAGTGCATGACCATGAAAAAAGAACAACTGTTGTGAAACTTTAACCCAGCACAAATATATCACATCCATTAGCAGTAATTAAATCGACGTGATTCCAAAATACCTACCGTGCGCATGCGCCCTCGACACAAGAGGACCGTTATTTGACGTCATCGCAGGTCCCGAGTTGCCACGTGCTCGTTGACTGCAAGGCGACAATAACGAGTCAATGTTACAGATGAGAAGCATCCTCTCAGGTTTGAAAACAAACACACCGAATTAGAAAAGTATGGAAGAACTAAGATTTGCATAGCCCACCCCAATAAACACCCTGATCACAGATGTCAGGATAATGAATGTTAATCAGATGGAAAACCAACATCAGAAAGCCAAAACTCACTAGGAAGTAGAATTATATTCAAATAGGCAACAATACACAAAAAGCTCGTAATAGCATTTACAAAGATGTCTGAAGTTTTCATTAAGCACTACAAATGACTGTAAAAAAATGTCAGCAAATATCTACCTTCTTGTCTCTATCCTTCCACTAACCTTGATAAATTGTAGTGCGGGCCATGGAACACTTCTTGTCTCTCTGAAACAGAAAATAAAAGAATGCTTAGTGATGCTCTTAGTGTGATTTATTGTTTCCAGAAAGCGAGCTTCACACATTTTGTTCTGTAGGATGAATAGATCGGAACTGCGACCGTCGTGGTTGACCCCCGGCAGCACCTGGCTAATTTGTACATCAGACAGATGAAGATACTTTAATCCGGCAAATAAATACCGGGCTTCTGGTCTGTAATCCTTCTGACATTTCGCTTTCAATCATCCACAAGGCTTCTGTGGCCTGCACAATTAGTAGATAATGAGGCTCTCTCAGGCCCATAAACACGGATTATCGAACTTTTAAGGCTAGTATATGGGGTCAGCTCGATCCCATACATAGATAAGGTTAGGGATCATTGGCGATATTTATCTTTCTACTCACAACATCAGTGTCGGGGAAACTTGCTCCAAAATGCTTGCAACTGAAAGGACATGACAGGTTTTGATCGTACAGAAAGTGGACAGAACCATTGGAAATAATTATTAAGTATGAGAGTTTTTGAGATAATTATTTGCAGTGAGAGATAACGTTTTTTTTTTATGGTAAGCAGATTGTGAGATACTTTTTGACGACATTCGACAACGACGAGGTTAAACATCTCAGAGAAAAGCCTCTTGAAAAAGGCCTAACCAGACTCAAACTATCAAATATATAATATTAGAAAAGGGTCATTATAGGTCAAATAAAAGTGTGTCATGGTAACATATCTGACAATATTTTTGCCGTTAATGAGCCTTTCTTAAGTCGTTTATACAAAGATCTCTAGCTTCAACTCCTCAATTTTCTTACATTTTTCACAGCTTTCAATATCAGGAAGGTTCGGAGGGTTTTTGCCTTCCTTTGTTGCAAGCAAAGGTCAACGACCTCCTTTTGGACGACTCCAGGAAATATCATTGACTGATGAAAACAGTCGGCAGCTCCTCAACATCTTGCTTACATCCTACTTACCCCTTGCTGCCCTCGTTTCTTTGTGTTAACGATACTTTTTGTCAGCAGCCAGGTAGCACACATTATTATCTGCCAGGTCACACAGGTGATGCAAATGTTATGATTTTGAGATTTTTAAATTACCCTAGTCCTAGACCTTCTGTTTCTTCATAAAAAAACTTGCTTCGGTCGGTTGACATGGTACCCAGAGAATATTTTCTCTAAAGTGTCCAGGAAAAGTGCAGTGGGTGCAGACACTCCTTCGCCTTTAATATTTATGCTTCCAATATTTCTGACACTGCCGCATATAAACTGTAAATATAGTTAAATTTGCCATCATTTGAGACATCTTTTCTTCACGGTTTATTTCCGTCTCGTCGTCCTCATCGAAGTTTATTTTGGTGGCGGTTATAACTTCGTACTGTGTGCGTCTCTTCATTGATCACTACCGCTGTTGCTATGGCTTCAGTATGGATCACTTTTGTGTTCCACGTGTAATTTGCCGATTAGGAAGATTAATCATCAAAGCTTTGGTATACTTTTTTTTCTATTGTTCCTTTTCTCCTTTGTCTTTCGGAATTCACATTGGTCTTGATTATCTAGTCTCAGTGGTTGCGGTGCCTTTATCTGTCGCTAATATTCAGCCCGCAGAGGGAAATGTGGTTATTGAAAATGGAAACAAAAACTTTATAAGCAGGACAATAAGCTGCCAGAAGGATTTCCTATAAGAAAATACCGGATTCCGTTGCATGGAATGGGAGTTAACTGGGACTGAGGTTTGAGTATTTATATCACGACTGCGGTAGACCCATGACAGAAGGTCGATCTGTTCTTAAAGGTTGCCACCAAATCTTTCTTAGGATCAAGTAATACAGGGCTGGCATAGTTGAGTAAGTTTAAAGCATATCCACAGACACACATAAATATAAAATAAATATAACAAAACATTTAAAAGACATTCTTAATACTAACTTAGTTTTCGTTCTGGATTCGTCGGACCTATTCATTACTGTTTTATTGTTTATTGTAATTAATATGTACTTTCCTGTACTTTGTTTTAGAGCAAACACGACACCAGGCTTGTTGTTTTTATCTTGCCATCAGAAGCACTTTCTGTACTGATATCTTCAACATTTTCAATCATTTCCCTTTCTTACAACAAACGAACTTATTGTGGGCATGCATATGGTAGCGAAGATGGAGGACACGATCAGATCAGATGTATGATGAGAAACTCGACTGTGGAATGTAACACAAGCTACTTGTCTTTGAAGGTCTAATGTCCAAAGTGATGTCAGATGGCCGGTACTCACGAAGTTGATGTTGGTGCGAATGGTGCGCTGGTGCAGCTGCTGTTGGGGCGAATGTTGCCGCCCATGAGCATGACGGGATTGTTGCGGGTGTCCTGACGTAGCACCTGCAGGGCGGCCAGCTGCGTCACAGAGTTATTGGTCTTACATTTCAATTTTAATTTATTATTATAGATTTTTTTACACTCATTAAACGTGTTCTTTTTAAGATTGTCTTTTATAATACACTCGTGTCTCGGAGTGCCATGGACGCAGACAAACAATAGACAGGATGGAGGTAACGAAGGGAGAGGTAGGGAGAGAGAAAGAGAAAAAACAATCTTTTTCTTCAGTCTGCAGAAGCAGCCTTTCTTGTTACATGACTTCAAAGCACAACAGTTTCGCGGTGAAATTCACAAAAAATGTGTCTGGGTGCATATTAAGTGTGGCATGGCGCGACAGACATTTCTTTCCTGACACATACTAATAGTCTACGAAGCGCGTGCGTGAAATTATTCAACATCTCTCGCTAGGAAAGTCGAAATGGCGAAGGTACGGGAACTGATTCATTGCCTCAAGGTATTAGGCGTCCTTCTATCTTTTTTATTTTTTATTTTTCTTTTCTCCTCACTTTTTTTTTTAATTTACATTTTTATGGTTACCCATACGAAAAACAAGTTCCTAAACTCCTCCTCGTTTCACCCCCTTCTGCTTCCAGGATGAAGTTTTATGTTGCTACGTTAATCCAATCACTCAGGGAATGCATAGAAGAAAGAGCGGATGGTAAGGGAATGGACTCAGCAAAGGCAAAGTGACACTAACGTGTATGTATACCACAGACAAGCAGACACAATCCAGACAACCTAAAGAAAAAGATGTGGGACAGTCGAGAACTTCAAGGGGAATCGAAAAGGCCACACAAAAGGTCCTCAGATGGTCAACTTGGACCTCAGATGCCCAATAACAGTAAAAGATTCAATCTGCTGGTTAAGTTTATTAGTGAGTTCTTGGAGAGATACCATACCTGTGCTTGGGAAATGTAGACTGGACGGTTGTAAATAAGCCACGTGACTGTCTCGTGACACCCAGGATAAGTAAGCGAACCTTGATACGTGACGTAATGGTCGGTCACGGGCAGCAAGCGTCCAAGTCTCAGCTTGGGGAGGGGGGTCCAGTCACCTGCACAAGGAGCAGATGTCAAAGACTGGCGTAGAGAGCAGGTAAACAAAACAACGTCAATCCGAATGCATGCTTTAAAAGCGTGCAAGCACACAGAGGAAGCGAAACAAATGTCCCCCTCCCTGACAATGCAAACTAATACCTTTTGAACGCCAGTTCAGCTCTGTTCACTCCTCTCCTTCATTGCTCACCTTTAAAGATAGTCGCCCCGAGGGCACGCTGCAACACGTCAAACTCGCGATTGCCGGCATGGAGAGCTGAAGGTGAACACACAGACACACACACACACGTAGTTATGCAGGTCTCATCTAATATAAAATTCAACTAAATTTTTATAAAATTAAAAGTAATGTTGCCCGTGTACCTATATATGAAAGATATTATAAAAAATAGTAAGGGCTTTAAAAAAATTAATAATGGGGTTCTCGTATGAAAATATTTAGTGTATTCATTTAGCTTCTGTGCGATAACATCTTTTATTAGCAACACAAACAGTTTAACAGTAGATACAATACGGTATGATATTTTTAATAATTTAGGTTTTTGACCCTATTTCATAGTGTACAACATGATAATATATAATGGATAATGCACGCATTTAGGCTCTCTACCAGAGCACCCAAGATAGAGACTAACTCAAGAAGGTCCAAAACAAAAAATTTTAATGTTGAAGGAATCGGTTTTGAAAAACCTCTTTAGAGAAACGGTGATGCTGTATTATCATTGTCACCGGATGGATTGTGTCGTAATCTCTCTGGCAAAAGAAAAATGGGTTCGGACTGTCCTGTTTTGATATGTAGTGAGAAGTAAAATACAATTGAAGAAAATGATTTTGATGTGGGGGAGAGTGTGTGTAGGTGCAAACTAATTATAGAAATTCTGATTCTGTTTAAGGTTGATATGAAAGTTATTTTCATTGTCCTTTTATGCTTCGCAGTTTTTGGCAATCATTTAAAAATTTCTAAAAAGGACATACAACTCTCTTACCCGAGCAAAGACAGCAATGGCTAGCAACCCATGGGGTGCGTGTTCGGCTGTCTTGAAGTCTGGGTACAGCTCAGAATTGAAAGCCAAAATCTGCATCTGAAGTAAGAGCAGATGATGCAAATAAGTACAAAGATAGGTAGAGTAACCCGTTAGTTTGTACCTCTTTTCGTTAGTTTACTTTGGAGAGACACATATTCTGAAAAGTACAAGAACTTACAACTTAATTTACTTGATCCTTTGATTGCTGTATAGAACTTGGGATATTTGTCAAAATATTTAAGTTTTCCACTGATATGAACAGGTATAACATATTCAGGCACTGTCTACCCCAGACACACACGTACCTCTCTTAATCTCTTTCACACACACACACGTCCAGCCACCGACCAAGAAAATCACACACACACCTGTACCTTTGCGAGAATGATGGAGGAAGGAAAAAAAAAACCAACGTGTGAAACGGAATCAGGGAGAAAGGAGGGCACCTTTACCTTTGTCATTAAACCAAAGTATGAATCTGGAGCAGGGCTGATAATTTGATCATTTTTGTTTTGTTTATTTCCCCTTTCCCATGTCCCCACGTGACCCTCATTCACGTCACAGGTCAATCTTTACCTCCACGAGAAAACCCTGGCCTCCCACTGTGTGCTCTGAACCGGACTCATTCTCGTTTCTGCCGAAGTGAAATCGGACCCGGTCCACCCGGAATGTGTAGGACAGAGGTCCTGACGTCACCGTCATCTGACGCGTCGAGTGGCTGGAGTGGTTGACGTAAAAGGTGACGTCATGACCGTTGTTTTGTAGAGTCCCGGATAGCTACCGTTCAAAACACAAAGAATCTTGATTTAACTGGATGAAGTCAGTTAGACAGACAGACAGATAGACAGACAGACAGACAGACTAAGAGACAGAGAAACAGGCAGGTAATGAAGATCATGGCTGCAAAAAGTGAAAGAAAAAAGGGAGGTAACTGCGAACGAGATTTGAGTGTCATGTCTGAAACTGTCCCTAGTGACTACAAGGTTTTTCAAGGAGTAAAAAAGACCCCTAAAAAAAATTTGAACTAAAAACGGAGAAAAAAAAGGGTCTTTTCTATAATAGGGGCGGGACTGTAATAGGTTTATAAACGATCATGGGAGGGAAAAAAGGGAGCTCAGCTCGGTCATGTGAAGGAAACTATTGTAGTTACAATGGAAAGCGAAATGGGTTTAGTCGTCATTTCCCTGCGAGCTTTCCCGTTTCTCTTTTTTTTATTTAATTTTATTTTATGGCTTCAGATTAAAAAATTTGCCACAGCGCTGGGCGGTACACAAATAAAATATTCTTAACATGATGAAGATGTGAAAAAAAACATTGTTAACTCTCGCGTTTATGAGCTCCTGTACATAAAATCATGCTCAAATATGCACACATCTGCACATGATTCGTTTATCTGTCTCTCTGTTGACTTGGATGATTCCTGGTTTGATTGCGAAACTACGAACACTTCAACTTACACTTTAATCTTAAAGACTCCTTTGGTAAATTGTTTAATCTTAAAAAAAAAAAAAAAAACCCCGATGATTTGTGTCCCCCGGGTAATATTTGTGAAACAGTTCTCCCCTAAGGATTACACAACACCTTTTGTTGGGGTTATTCTATTGCATGTCTGGCAAAGACAGTCAAAGACTTAAAAGGAAATTTTGATGTCCATACAGAGGCACAGATAGCGTGAGAATCGGAGACTTTTCTCTGTCTCATCGCTTTTTTCTCTCTGAGGGGCAAAAAAAAAAAGTGGACAGGTACAGACTCCAAAGCCAAGAAAGAAAAACTAAAAGGCAAAGTGATTAGACGTGCTTAATCAAGACAAACGCGTACCAGTGGCGGAGTAATTGGGTTAGTGTTTTCTAGCCGAGGTAGTGTGAGAGATCCCATACTCCTCCTTGTCACAAAGAGCAGTTTTCCTTCCCTCCCTTTTGTGTCTCGCTCTCTCCCATCTTTGCTAGAGAGTGAGAGAGAGAATAGAAAGAGAAAGGAAAGAGAAAGAAAGAGAAAGAGAAAGAGAAAGACTTCTGCGTGTGTGAACATGCATAAAAATGCTCGACAGTTCTCATCTACAGCATCACCGTCGCCATGACTGTTCTCATCATTTCCTCTTGTCCACTCCCCAGGTGTATCTACCTGAGCTCTTGTGTGCAACTTGTCTCACTTACCTAATTCATTCCGACGCTGCTAATTAACAGTCCTTCCCGTTTTGTACGAATTTTATGTTTCTCATTCTCTCCTTTTTTCCACAATAGTTTATAGTATGTCGCCTCTCTGTTAATACTATTTATTTAGTGCGTGTGTTTGTCTGAAAGGGTTCTAATGTCCATCACCAATAAACAACCTGACACTCATGTTTTTTGAAACTTCAGAAATGACTTGCTTTGCCTGACAGTTTCTTGAAGTTTCTTGCTTTCAACAACACATTTTATTATTATTTCTATTATTTTTTGCACTTAGCATCTTTGGATCTCATTTACATTTTCTCCTGTCATATGCCTGATATTGTTTCTACTATTGTTCCTTTAACAGCAATATCTGCATTACAGTTGTCTTACCTTTCCTCCTTTTTCAATGTCACCATTTATTTTATTTTTCTTTCGTTCCAAGCGGTGTTACAGAACACTTCAAGTCCTTTAAAATCTAATTATTTTTAGCCGCAAAAGGAGAAGAAAACACAATCGTTTTCTGGATACGAACATCTCTTTTCATTTTGGGAGACAGGATCCTTTAATCTGATTAGTTCCCGTGTTTAAAGTACCCCAGTGCAATATCTTATCATTTTTACGCCGACGGAAAGCAATACGATTAGGCAGCGACTGGCTCCGAGGTAAGGATCTGGCGAGGTGATGGTGGCCCGCGATATTGGCTGCGAGGTGCGGAGGAGGCTGAGGCAGGAGATGCAGCAGAAAAACCACACACACACTCGCGCGCGTGCTGTTCGCACGCGCGCGAGTGTGTGTGTGGTTTTTCTCGGTCTCGTTTGTTCCCGAGATTCTGTGAGAAACTCCGAGATTGAAGGGCTAGGCCTTCGCGACGCTGACTCGGCATGAACGTCAGTCTGACGGCGTCTATAGCAACGTGAACCTGTCGGCGCCTGAAGAACGTCAGTCTGGCGGAGTTTTCATGAATATACTCATACCACGAACTTGTATCACTGGAACCGCTGGCAGACGATTTTTTTCCAGTTAACTACTTAAACGAGGCAGGTTCTAAACACAAGCTTCCGGTTTAGTCATTTAGAGGCTCGCCGAGACTAACAGTGGAGAACTTCGCAAGTCTAAGCGTTGGTCTCGGCAGACATGTCCAACTATACACTCCGTACTCATACTCATTGCCATGGTCATGAAATAAAGTTTCAGAGAGGGTAAAGCGGCGAATGGTCAGGGAACTGCAATTATTCTGCTGACTACGGCGATGTTTTGGGTCAGAACTGCAGGAAAGTCTGAGCGTCTTTAAATACACTAGGAAATGTAAAGGTTCCTTCAACAGCTGTACCTGACACGACAGCATTTTGAGGCTTAACTGAACAGATTCCCTCCCCTTTGCCCGTCCTCAGTGAACTTGGACCTTGACTCCAGACCCATACAACATAACAAAATGTCCGACTTGACGTTTCTAGGAATAAAGCATCGCACTTGTTATCGGTCAAAAGCTGCGATAACGTATTTTAGTGAAAGCTGAGTTAGACTTCAGACAAGTTGATAATAGGTGAACAGTAAAGGGACGTTACTCAAATAGCATGCGCACTCTTTGTGCAGAATGAAGCTGTTTTAGACATTTCTTAGCTCTCATCAAAAAGGTTTTTTGCCGCTCACTGGAAAATCTAGAAATCCATTTAAGAACAGTATTTTTTCCTACACGAAATGTCAACATTATATTTAATAAGCTGTTTCCTGCTGTGCACATGACACACTGCGTCCTCGCCCTGAGAAACTGGAAGAGATAACTGAGGGAAATGAAAAAAGAAAATCAGCCAAATAGACAGACAGGCAGTGAGAAGAGAGAAGTAGAAGGGAGCGATGAAGCCTCGTCAGTTCCATGGCATCACACATCTAGCCACAACTAGCTAATGGAAGGAGCGGCGGAAAAGAAAGTCTCATTCCTGATTTGAGCCGCAATGGTCAACTTTAGTGCAGTACTTTGTATATTAGTGTGTCTGTCTGTCTGAATCTTTTAATTCTCCTCCACATCCCATGTCTACCATTACATCTAGTACAAGGAATCCTAGTAGACTACTTGTCTTACCTAGACACCCAACCATTTTGAAGCATCTTCCTTTCTCAGTTAGTGCTTTTTTTTTTCTTTCTTTCGTTTTTTTTTTTTTTTACTTCATCGATCTTTTCACTCGGTTGCGAAAGACACAAGATTCTACCTAGTGCGCCGCAGAAAAGGGAGGCAAGACAAGGTACTAGCTAATGAAGAAGTTTCCAGACTTTTTCTTTATGTGTACTGTTTTATTTCTTTCTCTTGCAATGACAGTGGTAAAACCTGTTTGGAGATTTTTTTAAAACTTGAGTGCTGCCTTTTTATTTAGTCTCCTCCTTTGAAGTTATTATAAGTTTCACAAAAGCTCTTTTATGTGTGGAGGACATGTTTGGCCCACTGGAGTCCAACTTTGAGTTGAGGAACTGAATCGTCGGCAAGATCACTGGCATTGAAAGTTAATGGCCGGTAAGTCTTCTGAGATTTCAAAATAATTTATCAGGAGTTGATTCAATTTTGTCTATTAATAAGTTATTTGAAAATGGATTGTCTATTGACTATAAAGCAGACGACATACCGGTCGCCATGAGCCCAACTGAAAGGAAAAACAAAAGCTGATTCCAGAACGGAAAAACAACCCCGCCACTGCTGGCATCGAACTTGCCTGACAAAGTCCCATTAAAGTTGATAATAAAAGTCAAAAGGTTTAATTTGTTTGATGTCTGGCTGTGTGTTTTTTCAGTGTCACACCGCCACAAACCTTCAAGTTGAATATGGTTCGATACCCTCAAATATTAAAGTGCCTCGCAGAGAAATAAAAATGGCGACCACTCTTCATTCGCCAGTAGAATATTTATCTCCATTTCGCGACATGTTAAAAAAAAAGATAACCAAGCAAAAATAAACTGAAACATAAAAACTTCAAAACGTAATTATTTTTCTATTGTTTGCGGTGACAACGGAATCACATCATGTCCAACTGGGCGGGGTGACAAAAACTGTTTGAAGAAATTTTCTGAAAAGGTTTTCCTTCTTTCGTCGATGAGCTAGTTTCGCATTAGCTGTCAATTCACGCTTCTTCTCGGCGTTTTCGCTGCTTTTTATGTAGGCAAGGGGTGAGATTTTATGCTGAGAGTGAAACGTCGATTAAAAAAATAAATAATGGAAAAAAAACCAACTAAAGTTGAATTCAGCTCAGGCAAAGGGAGTGGGAAAGAGAGTGAAGACAGAGCAGAGAATGACAGCTAGAGAAAGAAAGACTCCAAGAGGGGTTGGAGAAAAAGGGAAGAGGGTGTAAGTAAAGGGGGGAATATAAAAAAAATGATGAAATATGCAGTATTGAATCGCTTCCAACCAAACTAACATAAATGCATGATATGCAACTTCATACATGTTCTTTAAATAATCTATCGATATCATAGATATAGGGGTGTATAACCAGATGTAGAGGTGGATGTATGACAGTCTACGAGAGGTACTTAATTTATGAGATATACCGAAGTCATTACATATTTCTC
Source organism: Pomacea canaliculata (assembly GCF_003073045.1). NCBI lineage: Eukaryota > Metazoa > Mollusca > Gastropoda > Architaenioglossa > Ampullariidae > Pomacea > Pomacea canaliculata. The sequence goes on from NC_037592.1 coordinate 29,712,390, forward strand.
TTTATTGTGTGTTGAGAAGGGGCATAGCATATCCACACGCGCGCGCGCGCACGAACGCATGGAAAGATGTACTTATGCATACACAGCACATCATCCATATTGATCGCATAAATTTACGCACACGTTAGAAAGAGAGACAGAGAGGGAGACAGAGAGAGTGCGAGAACATGAGAGCGAGAGGACAGTGACAGAGAGGAGAGAGACAGAGATGGGAGACAGAGACGGAGATAGGAGACAGAGACGGGGGAAGTCTGGGAGCTCAAGGACTTGCTTAATTACGGATATGGGGAGGGTAGGTGGAGGGAGGTCTTTGCGAATTAATGCCGTTGTGATGCTGTCCACGTCCTGCCCAGTTTTTTAAGTCGTTCTCGAGGGCAGCGCGAGGTCTCACGCGCAGAATACCGAGCCCCTCGCGCCGTTTAGCAGTGATGAGCACTCTTGATGATAGCATCCCCTTTCTCCTCCTTGCACCTCTCGCACCTTTCGTCTCTCGTCTTTCTAATGCACTTTGCCACCGTTATTCATCATCATGCACACACGGATCACCACCACGGCCAACATCACCTTCATCATCAACATCAGCAACAACAGTCATTGCTACAGGCTACGGGCTTTCCATAATCTCATTACATTTGAATTAATGCTACAATGTCAGGATATACTAACGTGCTATATACCTGCTTAGATATGTAGATATTTATTTATTCTCTCCGTCCATCAGTCAGCTATCCATCCAAGCATCCATCTATCCATCCATCTAGTCACCTGACCATCAAGCTATCAGGTCTGACACGCGCAAACGTGTTTGAGGCATATACCATCCACAATCCACCTCCACTGATGCACCTTCTGTCTCTCACTGACTCATCTCTTCACACAAGGAAGGACAAACATCACATTCATCCGTTATGTCCTCTCGCCTGACTGAAAGTTTCACGAGCGAGGGAACAAGTCAAAAGGAGTTTCCATTAAAGAATGAACAACGAATATTATATGCGCACTCATACTACTCACAGACAAAGCTAGACAGATTTCAAGCAAAGTGCAGAGAGCAAAATAAATAAATAACAATAAATAAATAATAGTTCGTCACACAAACTGATGCATCTTCTGGCTGATTTATCTGAAGGCAAAATCATCAGAAAATAATTGAATACCAATAACATCGATTTCAGAATAACCCTGAAATTTCCAGATAAAGCCGTTTGTTTGTCAAAGCGTGTACTTTCTTTTTCTGCTCGTCTTTTTTTTACCGTGATTATTTTGTTCTTTTCGTCATGTTTTATTTTGCGATCGTTCTGCTCGTTGGAGCAAGCAATATGATTGTGATTCAGTGAGCCGTGAAGTCGCACACATGCATGCTGGGAATTAAAATGTTGAGCAGGCTGAGGGAGAATAATTCCGGATTGCATGAACATGTAATGAAAAACTTGCTCACTGCTGTTGTGAGCAAACAAGGAATAAGATACAATGTTATAGAATGATAGAGACAGCGAAAGAGTAGGGTGGGGAAGGTATGGTAGGGAGAGAAAGAAGGATGCGACAAGGCGTAAGATAAAACAAGAAGAAAGTGACGAAGAACAGTTAGGCACTGATAATGAGGAGCAGTCTCTCTCTCTCACACACACACATATACACACAGAAAGAGAAACAGAGCAAGATAACAGAAGAAAGAACGAACAAATGAACAAATGAAGAAACAACAAACGGACGAACAATTTAAGGAAACGAACGAATGAACTTTACTGATCAGGCCATCGCCTTCTTTTTTCTAGGGATGGGTAGTTTGGACAAGCATAGAACAAGACGGCGAACAAATAAAAGAAAGGAAAAAGGACAGGAAAAAGAAAGAGAGAATATAAAACATAGATTCGCTGAACTTCTGACGCGCAGTTAAAGACGGGTTTGCACGAAGCGCTCCGAAGACTCTTTTTATGTTTTCTGTAGGAAGAGCCATTGATTCCAATTGGTGTTAGGCAAATGAAACACAAGTGCACGCATCCGTCCTTCCACTCATGTCTGCAGACGACAGCGAGCTCTTCCGTGCCGCCTGCAGCTTTGAAGCTGTTTTGAGAAAGAAGTTTCTTCATGAGCGGCATGCGGTATGAAGTCAATATTGTTAGCAGCCTGTTAACAGCCTCGCTGTTTTTATTCGTTCGTTGGGCATCTGTGCATCAGCGGACGAATCATATATATGCACACCTTGCACTATCTGCTTTACTTTTTAATTGGAATTTATGTACCTACCCACCTTTTCATCTTTTACTCAATGTTTCGGTTAATGTGTCTCACACCCTGCCAGACTTTTCTTTCTGCCTTTCTTTCCTTCTTTCTTTTTGAAATTAATAACAGTCAGGACATGAATAGTCTATTCCTACTTCAGAAGCTGGTTCTACTGATGAGAAAACTCATGGTGAAGATTCCACCAATGACCGCGAGATCTTGCGATCACATGAGAAAGTTTCCCCAATTTTCCTACCATCAACCTTTGCTTCAACAGTTTTATTTCCCCCGAAATTCGCCTCGAACGGATTGAGGTGACCAACAGTCTCCATGGTGACGTCAACAGCTGCTGTGGCATTGATCAGCTTGTGTATCGATAATATTCTCAGGCTACTATGATCAGAACATTTCTTGATCAGGTCTAGAAAACCGAAGGCATCAAAAAAAAAAAAAAGAAAGAAAGTAAAAGTCAAAAGGACAGATTACTCTCAAAAGGAAATGCGCAAGGAAGACATGGCGGCAAAGGATATGGCCTGAAGTAAATTCTTAACCGCACCATGCTGAGGACTGAGGATAAGTCTTTGCGGTTCATCAGTTGGATGTCTAGTGGCCCGTGTTACAAAGACGCAGTAAGGGAATGGGTGGGGCATTATAGTTTAAACAGAAAAAAACAGCACAAAAAATAGTGTAGACCCAAGAAATAAGGACATCTTAATCATTATTGTATGATTGGATTTCTATGGCGAAAAACTCAAACTAAAGCAGCGGTTCTCAACCTGGGGGGTCGCGACGTGCCTACAAGGGGGTCGCGAAGGTGGTCATTTTTTAAAAAAAGTTTCTTATACCGGTATTAGTGAAATTAGTTTACATTGTGTAACCGAGTGGTGCGGGGGCTCAAACTCCAAATCTCTTCTCCCTATTCAAGTACACTGTCTCGGCATGCAGTGACTTCTCACTTCCAAAACTCAAAACACAATCCCCCTCTCAACAATTAAGTCTCCAATCTCCCTCCTCTCACCTTTTGCCCTCTCTCTCTCCCCCAATCTCTCATCGCTGACTACCCTCTCCCTCTCCAGTCACACCTCTGTTTTTAAACATCTAAAAGGCAGGCATTCAGGAAACGTCCATCATTCACACCCTTTCATTCGCACGTGCTCAGTCCTAGTACTCTATAGTCCTGACAGAAGGCCATGACCAGACAATGCGCTGCGACTGGATAAAGACAGCAGTTTTTAATCAAAATTTTGGATGCAAGTACACGTGTTTGTCCTGAAGAAGATAGCCATGGATAAATTTGTGCTGCGAAAAGGAACTGATTGCGGTGGTTTTTTGAAAAGAAAAAGTGAAGAAACGAGCGATGTGCAAGTTTTGGGTGCTGGAGCCGATGAAAAACCAGAAAGGCCTGCTACGAAAGTAAGAAAGTATGACAATGAATACTTGAAAACGGGTTTTACAAACATTATTGTTGATGGTAAAGAACGGCCACAGTGTGTTGCTTGCCTCGCAATATTAGCTCCAGAGAGTATGAAGCCAAACAAACTACGGCGCCATTTGGAAACTCAGCATGCGGAATTAGCTTGCAAACCTCTCGAATTTTTTGAACGAAAATTGCAAGAATACAAAAGAGACAAAAAAACATTTGTCTCACATACATCAATTCCTAAGAAAGCTTTGATGGCTTCGTATCAAGTTTCCTATCGCATTGCTCAAAACAAAAAAGCACATACGATCGGAGAGTCATTAATACTGCCTGCAGCAATGGACATTGTACGGACCATGATAGGAGAAGATGCTGCTACGCAACTGCAAGCCATTCCTTTGTCAAATGACACAGTTCGCCGAAGAATAACTGAGATATCTGAAAGACGTGTCTGATCAGTTGATCAGTCGTATAAAAAGCAAAAATTTTGCTTTGCAGTTAGATGAAGCTACTGACACTGCAGGTGACTCACATTTGATTGCTTACATTCGTTACGTGTGGGAAAAATACTCTTCTGGAAGACTTTTTTATTTGCAAGAAAATTGAACGCAGAGCAACAGCCAAGATTTTTTTGGGATTGTCGATGACTTCCTTAAGGACCAAGGCATTTCCTGGAGTTCCTGCGTCGGCTTGTGCACAGATGGCGCCCCTGCAATGGCTGGAAAGAAACAAGGGTTGCAATCTCTTATTAAAAAGGTTGCTCCAGATGTAGTTTGGACTCACTGCATGATCCACCGTGAAGTTCTAGCTTCCAAAGATTTGAGTGTTGAGTTGAACACAGTGCTAACAGATGTCATAAAAATGGTGAACTTTGTAAAGAACAGTTCTGCCAGATCTCGAATGTTTTCTCTTATATGTCAAGATATGGGAGCCGACTATGACACCTTGCTCTATTACTGCGAATCAAGGTGGTTGTCGCGTGGAAAAGCTCTCGCAAGAGTCTTTGAATTGCGGGAAGAATTGTGGGTGTTTCTGAAGGAGAACTCTTTCAACAAGGCTGACCTGCTTAAGAACGACCGATGGCTGCTGCTAATGGCATATTTATCGGACATATTTGAGAAGCTGAACGTTTTGAATACTTCTATGCAAGGGAAGGACACCACCATATTACAAACAACTGACAAGATGAATGCTTTCGTCCGAAAAATTTCGTTGTGGACGCAAAAGATACGCCAAGAAAATATTTTTGATATGTTTCCGTGCTTGTGTAAGTGCAAGGCTGACAACTTGAATCTTGATCAGGTGAAGAATGTAATTATTGCCCATCTAAACGGACTGCAAGAAAGGTTTCAGCATTACTTCGCTGAAACTGATGTGACTAAATACGATTGGATTCGTAATCCATTTCTGGCTGATCCTAGCACAAGCGGGTTGTCCACGCAAGAAGAAGAGCAGCTCATCGACCTTTCGAGTGACCAATCCCTGAAAATGGTCTTCCAAACAACACCAGTGCCAACATTCTGGATTAGCGTCAACGGTGAATATCCTCTCCTTTCTGAGAAAGCAATGAAAGTTCTGCTGCCATTTTCAACTTCATATATGTGTGAGCAAGGATTTTCAGCATTAGCAGCACTGAAGTCGAAATACAGAAATCGTGTGGACGCAGAGGCTGAGCTGCGAATAGCAGTGGGTACGAACATCGCACACAGGTTCGCTTCTCTATGCAACAGCAAGCAGGCTCAACCTTCTCATTAAGCAAAGTGAGTGTCCAATAAAATAATATTTATTAGCTTTAGTAAAATTTCATTAACAGTTATACTTCTTGCAGATACGAACTTTGCTCTTCCGTTGTTGAATTGCATTGATTTCCTCGACGCGGCGTTCGAGGTTAGCTAAAGCTGCCCCCCCCCCCCCGCTCTTCCACCGACCTAGCCGGCTAAGGGGGGTCGCGGACGTACCGGTGTTCGTCAGGGGGGTCGCCACATGTAAAAGGTTGAGAACCGCTGAACTAAAGGATTATCTTTCGTTTTAGCACTGAGTATATTTTCTAAACTAATCACCAGTCAAAGCGAAACAAACAAATAAAAGCGGCAGATAGTTGGCCCTAGGTTTCCTAAAGTGATGCCTAATACAAAGAATTTAACGCGCGGATTTATCTAAGGATGTCTTCAAAAAGCATGAGGACATAAGTATAACCATCCAGAGATAGGAGGTGGAGTGGATTGGTATTTTATGCCGAGCCAGCAGCTAAGACTATATATAAGACAGCAAGCCCTGTAAACAGATGCCACATGCAGAGAAAAGACAGCGCTCCCGAGACGAGAGTTGAACCCAGGACACCCAACCCTCACTGAACTGGTGACATGCGCTCACTGCACCACCCAATCAGAGATGCTGGTAGAAAGATTACACATGAGGAACCAATGATGTACTTGATCGTTCTGAAATCGATTTACTAATTGATTGATTTCTTTTTTTCAACAACCTATTCCTGACCTGAACTTTTATTGCCGTTTATCACCCGGGAAACCTTTGCTGAAGGAGAAATGACTGTTTGACAAATGGGTTTGTCTGGCGCTGTCGCGTGACACACTCAGACAAAAGGATGCGGGTGGGCACTGCAATAGGTTTCCCTCCCTTTCCACCTCATACTATGCCAGAAATACAGTATTCTTCAAAATATCTCTTTCATTTTTCAAAAAGAGTAGTACATGTAAACTTTTAGCATTTGTACTCTTAAAATAATAATAAAACATAATAATGATTAGAGTTTGCCTGAGATGTCTCAGAAAATGTGAGTGGTTTGTGGGTGGGGGGCTCTAAGCCCTCACCCTGCCAGACTGGAAAATATCGAGTAAAGCTGACTGAAACGACTGGTGTCTGGCTCATGTGAGAGCTTAAAACAAATAAAATGTGGAAGATGGAGAGATGACAAGGTTGCAAAAATGAAAGGTTACTAAAACACGAAGTCTGAGAAATATGGTAAAAATGCAAGCAAAACACTAGTTCACATTTGCTCAGGTTTTTATACCAGAACCACGGCATTTCGATAGAGTTTTGTATATCAAAAAGCATTGCAGTACTTGAAAATAGTGATGATTCCCGGTCTGACTCTGGTTCAGGCCAACGAAAGGTATGTGCAGGAAAATACTTATTTGTGTTGACCACCGATCTCGTTTTCTTTTCTTTAATTGCACCAAACCGAAACGATGTCTGTTCACACGGGTAAATGATGTTGCAGTAAAATTTAGTGCAATCCTTTCTTCTTCCTTTATTGACAATATAACAAGAAAGGGAAACCCAATAAAAAGCCTCAGCGATGTCTGTCCTCCATAAACAAGAGTGAGTCTGTCACGAACACGGATGCGTCTCTCAACATTCACACAACTAACATACAATACACCTGTTGATTCTGGACCTTGCAACAACCTTTGTTTACTAGTACTTTAAATATTTCTATTTTTAAAAATATGTACATCATTCAGTCACATTTATGTTCCTTTAGAATGACATAAATGATTAGATTATAATGTACAAAGCAGCCATGTTGTCACCTTTTCTCGCACTTGCCCGAAGCGCCACTGGTATTACCATTTGTCAGACCTTCTTCAACTCAGTCAACAAGGAGGCTCAGCCAGTCCAGGGCTTTACAAAAGGCTTCCTGCAACCCGTTGGCAGTTTCAAGGATCCTTGCATTTTTCGTGACATGACTTGCGACATGGTGTTGTGTCAAAAAAAAAAAAAAAAAAAAAGAGAGATATTTTTATTGCACAAAACCTCTCCTAGGGTATCTTGGATCATCTGCCCTCACAACTCCGTTGACATTGTGGCCAAGGTAATTCTCGGTTTGCTTCAGGCACAAGACTGGATAATAAAACACCGGTTTGGAAAGTTCACGCACTCAGCTTCTGAAAAACTCGGAGTAATTTTCTTGGTTGCCTTTCGCTCTTTAAACTTTCGCAACTGTCATCAGAGGATTAGGTAGCAGAAGATTTTTCTGTACACGGTGGTCAGTCTGACCTGCCACGAATTTAAATGAATCCTCCATTCCACAACCCCGACATTTCGAGCGTATAATAACAATAATAATAAAAATTAACTAATCAAACAAAGAAAACTAGGGCCTGTTAACCTGTCCAGAGAGTGCATTGTCGAACCAACCTAATGGAGCTGATTGTCGCGAGCTGAGACATAGAAAAGGTATATGATGGAAGGTGACTTATGTTCGGTTACAACTTTGTAGTCTAAGGTTAGCTTGACTCTGACAAAGAATAATGTAGGATTTAAAAGGTCCTCGCTGCACTTTTGCCAATCGTGACAATGATTTCCTCTCAGCTTGAGCAAGACTGTATATTTGCGCCTCCATAAATCTGTAGCGAGGATTTGCCTCCTATTCCTGCTCTGTCAGAACTGAATAACTGATGGGTAAAATACATACCTCGAGCACCGAAACACTCTTTTATGCACATCCACGAATTGATACACGTACGCGAGCACACACACACCAGCAACACTTGAATGCACGAACACGATCACAAATGCTTTCTGTATGTCCACTAATTAAGCGTTTGAATTAAAAGTACAGGTAACTAAGGTGTAAATAAAACCTTACTTAGTGTTGACAGATAAAAATTTAATAAAAGACAATATTCCTGGAAAATAGAAAGTCAAAACAGATTTCCAATTCATCAAACTAAACATAAATATATACTGAATTAATAAGCATTATTTTTCACTCTATAGCAAAAGGTGGAAAAACAACCTGGTCTGTGATTTCCCTCACAACTCCACGTGATTAATTCTCTCGGGCGATGAAATTCTTTTAAAGAGCGAATTAGTAAAATAAAAAACAAACAAAAACAAATGGATTTCTAGGCTTTCATTTTTAACCTCACGATTGTTAAAAGGTTGAAACACACATTAACAACAAAACTTTAAAAGAAAATAAAGTCAGACTAGAAAATGAATGAGTTTAACAAGCGTTCTTCAGCCACGGGCTTATGATCATATTTCTTTGGTCGTTACCCATTAGGGTGTGTGAGTTGGCTAGCAGGGGGATGAAACTCTTTGCCTAACGGCTAGTTTTATTTGCGAGTGAGTGTGAGACAGAAGCAGGGTCTGAAAGAGAGACAAAGAAGGAGAAATAAGGACGCAGAAGACAGAGGTTAAGGAGGTGAAACGAGAGTTCTGCAGGATACAAGAATAAAAGATGATTAAAGAGGACACTGGCCTTAGAAACTATTCAAACTTTGTCATGTCACTGACAGACAACCGCGTGGTATGAACGATAACCGCCATTACTTTCCCCTTGTAACCAACAGGGACCACGTGACGCCGCCATTTTATACCATTCGGTTTTCAGTCAGTGTCACGACACCGTTCCTCTGGTCCAAGACTTTTCCCATATGTCTTACCTCATCTCCCTGGATGTACAATGGTGTCAAGCTGGGGTCAAAGAGCAGAGAGCTAGGATCGATGTCTATGGGACTCTGGTTTCGTCCCTTGGAGCAAAGTATCCATCCTGGATTCATAAGTCCCCAGAACTGAGGTCCTGCAAGATGAGAAAATCAAATGACATTCCATCAGCGACCCACAAGGACCGGACTGGGCCAATAACGGTCCTAGAAAACAGAAGAATATAGATTAAAGGTTAACATTTGTTAGTTCCTAAAGGCTTTTCAGGGAAACTAGCGTGAGAGGAATCAATAGCTTTCTTGTGAAACGATTTTCAACCAGAGCTTTTTGCAATGTCGGATGACGGATTTTCGCCGCTTGATGGCAATATCTTTATCTAAACGATTATGCTTTGTCTTAACACACAATTGCGACAAAGTCTCTCTGACATTTAGAAAGTCATGGCAGGAAGGTGAGCATGATGTTAATAGACAGCATCATCGTGTTAGAGAGGTTTGGTGCACTCCAGTTTGTGACCGTGTGGTCTTCTGTGTTTATCTTCTGGGTGTGGATCGCTGGGTGGTCTAGCAGTCATATAGAGGGATGGGGGATGGATTAACAAGTTACTTGTATGGCGATCCAACAGTCGAGGAATTAGGTGCCCAAGTTTTGTGGCAAGTGCGTTGGAGTGTGTGTACATGCGTGGCTAATATGCGACTGCGTGAGTTGCGTGTATGCGCGTGACAAAGAGAAATAACTGGAACTCAGGAAGAGGCAGGGAGCATTCACTGAGTGCAATTAGGAAATCAAGTTATTAGCAAATGAAAATAAAGCAGCCGAAAGCTTAGATAGAGTGACCGTAAGAAGCATGCTAAGGATCATTAGACTTGGAAGCGAATAGAAACCAATCAAGCGAATGAATGAGCAAGCGAACAAACGAATAAAGATCAAGACGACGAATTTCCTAGGGAAGATACATAACAACACAGTCGCTGACAAACCCGTTTGTAATTCACATTCATGCATGGGTCGTGCTACTTCACGTGAGAATCACGTTGAAGTCATGGTCACTAAAACCTTTTGCTATTCTCGGGTATTTTGGGGGGAGAGGGTTGCGGCAATGGGAGGAGGCCTTTGGTCTTTGGTCTTTGGTCTTTGGTTTCGATTCTCATGTCACAATAGCTGCACGTCTTCTCACGCAGGAGAAATTATAGAAAAGTCAAAATTTGAACCCTGGATCAGCTCCTTCTCCTCCTTCAACAACCCTTCCTCCTCCTTTTCAGCCTAGTTGATATGAATACTACCTTTTTGTCTACATTTATTTAGCTCTGATCTCTTTTTTCAGAAGTTATAGCATTTCAAAGCATTCTTGTATAAATTGCTAACAGTTCTACCGAAGGAAATTCCGTTTCTATAGACGTTTAATACTTATACATATTGGTTGCCTTGGTTTTTATCAAACTTGTTATCCTTTTCACAACGATTTAGAAAGTCCTGACTTGATTTTTTAGGATAAGAAAAGGTTTCGTAAAGCTTCTTGTTTCTTAATTAAAAGACCCATGATCATCAGACATGTTTATAAATATGCACGTAGAAAAGCGGACTAAAATGTGCAGTCATTGAAATTAGCCTTCGTGTTCTCTTTCGTCAACAATTTAAAGTAACAGTAGCAGGTTAGGAAAACAACAAGTCCACCTGAACTCACCTGAAATTCCGTTGTAATCCCACCAGTCAGCCCAGCGGTTGCAGTAACCTACAAAAAAAGCAACATCTGTCAGAACAGAAATTCAAGACAAAATGTTGTAATCGCACCTCACAAAGACCAACAACGAATACTTCATCAAAGTTGTGAGCCGTTTGTTAATGTTGATTTAACGATTTGTTGTACAAAAATTTGAGTTTCAAGAAGTTTTTAGTTTAGCTTAAAACTGATTTTTTAATTCCACTTGAATTTCAGATTACGTGACACTTTTTCGAAAAAAATGGTGTTTGTGGTGTTGTTGTTGTTGTTGCTGAAGTTTCGGTGTCAAATTATCGAGCTTTTTGAGATTGACAATCAAACGGGAAAACATGATATGGAAGAAACGTTGATCAAGCTCATTTACTGGTGGAATAGAAGGCGATAACTCTCAAGGAATTCAAAGTGCTCAAAACTTTCTGTACTTTTATACTGCCCGGACAGAGAGGTAAATAAGGTCTCACAGGTGGCACAAACACAAGACTTGTAATTAAATAAATAAACAGGTTGTTACTGACACTTGTCCACCAGTAAAACAACAATTAAGTCCCTCACTTTATGAGGCGGCAAGACACAAGGTCCAGAGACACAATGCAATGGTCAGATGATGTCCTTTGACCTCTCTACTTTCAGGCAATGCTGAAAATTCTTCTTCCCAGCACCTGTTGCAAGACTAGACTTGAATGATCCTCAATGATCGATCTTGACTTGCTTTAAGTCTGCTTCATCCTTTCAAAACAGGCAGAAGGACGAATATCACAAAGTTTGTCTTTCCCGTCACATGACTGCTTCAAAGACGTGGCATGCGCCCCATGTGAACACCGCACGAGCCGTTCATTCCATGGAAATCAATGAGCAGAAGAAACCCGTGAGGTGGCCTGCCTCCAGGCCAAGGTGTGCCGACAAGAGGGAGGTGGAGGGAGAGGAAGAAGTTTTTCGCTTCCCCTGAAGTAGTTCGATCCGACACTCGAGCCTCGTTCTAGGGCTCCTCGAGTCAGGCGACTCTGGATGAAAGCTTCGTGTACCGGATATCACTTGTACTAAGAATCAAGAGCCGGATATCTCCAGCACTAAAAATTAAGAGCCGAATGTAACTTACAGAAAGCGAGCTGGTGTCACATTAAGATTGAAATATCCCTTTACTAAGAATGAAGAGCTGAAGATTGCACTAAAAATCAAGAGGATGGTTGGTTGCTTGGTTTGCAGGAAAGTGCTTACAGATGTGATTTTGAACTATGATGGATGAGGTAAAGGAACCGGAGAAAATTTCAACGACCAACCGTGCAAACAGGTGTCACATACGAATAGTGTACCGATACGAGATCGAACCAAAGGCCTTTCACGTAGATCAGAGGCTGTGAACAAAAAATTTTCTCAAGTCGTTTTTTAAAAGCTCAAATTATAAACGGAAGAGAAGTGATTCCGCTCCAAAGAGACCAGAGATGTAAAGATCATCTAAAGGCTTCAGAAACAAAAGCTGGAAAGACATGTTAAATGGGTTGAATTATTACAGCATTGCTTCGCGAGCAGGAAGGAAAGAGAAAAAATTGAAAAAGAAAGAAAGAAAGAAAAAAACCCGGAAGAAATGGATAGATATCAAATGAGGGGATCAGTAAGGGTGCCTGTAGGTTTAGATTGTGTGCGTAACCGCGCAGAAAGGAAGATAGGGAGAGAGAGAAGAAATGGCTCCAGTCATTCATCGGCTTAAACGGCCATCAGCGGCGTCGAAACTATGGAAACCATTCGAAATCGCGCTCAGAGGAAATCATGAAAGCTGAGAGTTTTGTCTCGCTGCTGCCATGGTTACCAGCATTGTGGCTAATTCACCTGTATCTCAATGGCTTAGAGGGGTCTTAAAAAAGACTGACAAAATTAATTTTAAAAAAAATTAAAAAAAAAATCCCCCACAACCCCCATGTCTGAACAATTTCATAATCAAGGATTGACGTGCGCATTCAGCAAGTCGAACCGCTTCAATTTCCTCTGTTTATCGATCTTCAACTTTGAATTCAGCATCCTAATACATTGGTGCGAGTTTTTTGTTTTGTTTTTTCGGAACTTGTCGAAGATGTTGACGGAAAGGGGTCTTCAAAAGCTTCAAACATTCTTCAGTGTTCGGTAGTTTTAAGAATGAAGTCGCTGATTTTGGCAGGTAAAAGTGTTGGAAGTAATCAATGATAGTTTCGCAGATGGGGTATGTAGAGAGGGGGGATAGCTTTCTACGGAGAAAAAGTGGTTGTTGATGTGGTGGGGGAGGAGAGGGAGTGAGAGAGAGAGAAAGCCCTCCAAAGCATTCAATGCTCCGCCATTCCAAAAGTTTTCAAAGCCCGTTTCCTCCCCCACCCCTGTCAACACACCCTCACCAACACACTTGCTCACCCGACATACGTCACTATTTCCCTCCCTCTCCCCTTGCAGCGATCTCTCTGTCGTTTTCATTCACGTGGTGTAATTAACGCTTGCGGGCACTGAGTATCGATCTCGCAGACCAGGTGCCTTTCGCTCTCTCTTACCGCAAGACAATTCCAAGCTCTGCTTGCTTTACAATCATGCTTGCTTGCCCCACCCCACCTTCTCCATCCCCCACCCGTTACTCCCTGCTCGGCTAGGTGCAAGGGGAGGGGCGGGTGAAATGCAGATTTAATGCTAGTTCCCAAAGCTGCAGCCGCTGGTCCCGATGATGGAGATACAAGTTCTCATCATAGCTGATCACATTACAGCCTGTGGTCATTGCCACGCGGTAGACAAGTCTCGAACAACGAGCAATTGGCTTGAATTCGAACACAACGACTGCGAGAATTTTGCAGTTTGTGACAGCACATTAGCTTATATTGATAGATAAAATTATATATACATCTTTGCCTCTGACCATCATCGTCATCATCATTATTATAATACACAGGTTCGTAATATCTCTGTAAATATACAGGCACGACAGCACACACAAATAGTTTTACCGCTGATCGAGTCTCGATAAGTTCTCGTTAAAAAAAATGTGAACATCTATGATAAGAGAGAGAAAAGGGAGGTCGACAGAGCTGCAGTTCATGATGAACTCCACAGGTACACACTAGAACTGTCTGACTCCGAGGTTCATTGTTTACCTTGTATACAGAGAGGAGGATGATTACACAGGTAGCAGGCAGCCATTTTCACTACCCTGCCGTTAACAGGTATCATTACCTTGCGGGACAATTGTGGGATGATGTAGTTGTTCTCTACTTCTCTGGTGGAGAGTTCTTCTTGCTCTCCGAAGCGACTCGCACGCGCATGCGCTAAGACCCGAATCAATGGAAGTCTGTTGGACTGTTAAAATAGTGCGAGGTGATGTCGTGGCGCCAGACAGAATGCAAACACGATGCCAGAGAGTGACAGCCAACTAGCTGACGTCACCACCACCTTCACCGACATCAAAAAAATAATAAAATAATATAAAAAGAGAGAGTGGCTACCACAGCACTTTGGCGTGCACGTGTCAGGAAACTCGCGGCATGTCGCCATCGGCAATATTGCGGTATTTCAGTTCAGTTTTCATTTCCTCCTCTGGGGGGTCTGCGATGCAACGCGTGACTGCTTTCCTCGCGCTGTGCTGACATGAGATGTGCCCACCCCGTCTATACCTGCCCACCCTACTCACCCAGACCGGATTCTGTCCTGTAATTCGCTTCCCCATTCCTTCGCCATCCTCAGTCCACCACCACCACTAGCAACTACAACAACAACCACGTCTCCTCTTCCGTCTGTAGCCGCAGCCCTGCAGCATCCAAGCCTGCCTGTCCGCTGAGCGAGGCTCATCCCGTGCGTACGGCAGTCCTATCAACGCTCCCCATCACCTGCACCGTCCCGACTAAGCCATCCTGGCTCTGTGGTTGTCCTGGCAGTGACTGGGAAGCAGGACACCGGTACTCCTGACATTGATCGCTAGTCCTGTCACGTGAAGGGACTGGGATGGGGCGAGGGGGGTGGCGCTGAAGTGAGAAGTGAAGAAGAGAGAATAGAAAGTTGGAGGACAATAGACAATACAGGAGGAATAAAAGATGACATAAATTCTAACATGAAAATCCATAAAATGTATAGGGACAAGCTTGTCGTGGGTACAAACAAAGAAAAACGAGAACCGTGTGTATGAATCAGGCACATCTGCGAACAACAAACTTCATCACAGACTTGACCTCTTTCTACGTGTGATTGCTGTCGTCTATATTTTGAGAAGGGAGTGGGGAGGTGTCCACTCCAATTCTGTGAAAAGCTATTTACTACGGAGTATAGCCTAGTCATCGAAAACAAAAAGGTGTAAGTACTGTAGAAGTCATTTAAAAAAAGGCAATTCCTCAAATTGTTAGGCATCCCTAGCAGAAGACGACGATGTCTAAATTTGCTTACTTCACTTACATCTTTCGGCACCAGCTACCGATTTTCCGTTCAGCTACGTGGTGCGACTATCTGCTGAGCACCGACGTGATAAGACGCTTAAGACTGAGCAAGTACGTGATCTGGTTACGTCCAACAGCCAAACCTGACACCGACCTTGCTGTCCTCCGAATCGCTCGTGGAGCACGTTCTACATTTTTGTGCCATTTGAAAGGTGTGACCGAGGGTCACCTACACTGTGACATCCTGTTGTGGCTATTTCTCACCTCATATCCCACCTTTGATTCTTCGTCCGCTTGCAATTCTAATACAAATGATCTCAAAATCAGGTTGGGAAAAAATGTTTTAGAGAACTGAAATATGTCCTACTAAAGACACATCATAGTCCAAATTTAAATAAATTATGTGTAACTATTAATGCATTGATAATTTTGCAGTGTGTGCATATTTCCCAATAAGGACATATCAGGATATATTTCAACCCTCTGTAACACATTCAGGCGTGTAAGAGGATAGGCTATTCTGGTAACAGAAGAGTGTTCCAAAATTAAATACTTTGGTTTAGAGTCTAGAAAATAAATCCCCAGCCATTGGAATCACGTGTTCGTAAAAGATTTAAATTGACGCAGAGCTTTTATGTCAACCACTTCTCTAAGTTCCTTGCTCTTCGTGGCACCTACATCTCTCAGACATTTAGCTGAAGGCGATCTGATAATCAACAAAACATGCTTTAACCAAATTTTAAAATCTCTATGTGTGTGTGTGTGCCCGTATGTGCCTGTGTATGCTTATGTATGTGTGCCTGAGTGTGTGTGTCTGGTTTTTTTTTTCGTCACGGTTGGACGCCTGGGTACACTAAGAGGGATCAGACCAGTCGATCGGAAGAGAAAACCTAAGATCAAGCTCCGGGTATCAAAAGGCTTAAAGTATCGAGCTGCCCGTTACCTCAGTCGCATGCAATTATCACTCAGATTGAAAGGTAGCGGGACAATTAACATGTCAGTTTGTTAGCGCCTTTGTTGGCGTAAACGGCTAAGCCAAGCTTTCTTTTTCTCTCTTCATACCTTTCTTTCTCCTTCCCCCTTTCCTTCCATCCTCTCTATTCAATTTCTCTACGCTCTTCCTTCTCCCTTCCCCTCAATCTCCTCCATTGTGTGTTTACTAGCGTGCACGTGCAGCTCGGTCCGTTCGCCGATGAGTGCACCTGTAGGTCTAACTATTTCTGCCCTTCCACAGGAGAAGGCAAATGTCATTTTAAGGCCACGTCTTTGAGTTTCCTTGTAACATTTTCTTTACCAGCTTGCCGCTGAATTCAGTATTATTAACTAATGTACTTTTCGACAAATCTCATTTCAATCTTTTTTACTTTCTTTCATTCTTACTTCGATTTTTTTTTCTGTTCGAGCATCAGCTCCGAGTTCGTGCACTGAATGCCTGGCACTTCTGCAGGAGGCTGTGTATGAGGCTCTGCTAGTGATTACCGGCCCTGATTGCTGCTGTTTGTCTCGTCCGTCGCAAGAGGGCGCTGCCGTTTGTTGGCGGCTGCTCGACATGCATGGCGCTCCGTGTGCAGTATACGTATGGCGCCGCCTACCGGTGGTTCCGCTACTTATGTCAGCCAAAGCCTTTTAACGTCACTCACAGCCACTTTGTCCTCCGGGGATTTTCTGGTAGAAAGACCGCGCGGGCCCGTGTACCCGCCACTTCAATCGATCCATTGATCCTTCTTCTCTCGCTCTCTCAAACACTCTCTCTCTCCATCTTTTGATCTCCGTGGCATGTTCTGATCGCACATCATCAGCAAGATCGTCAAAGACAAAAATTACATTGGCTGGTTTAGAAATGCAGAAAGTAGTAATAAACAGAAGGTAGGATTGTTTTCAATGAATTAAGCTCTATACATCCCTGATCTCTTCTCTCTATCAAGCACACACACACATATGGTGCCGATGGATAAAATAAAGTCATTCCTTCTCATTCTTTCTTTCTCTCTATCCACTCGCAAGCACATAAAGATTAGCTAAAAAAGTTTAAACGAGTACACCAGTCCAGAAGTCTTCAAACAACATGGGAAGGCGTTCGTCACATTCTGTTTCGTTCTAAAAATTTCTAAAAAAAAACCAAAAAAAAACAAAACCATTGCAGTCTTTCAAGATGAAACAGAAACGAATGTTAAGAAGTTTATCAATATTTTGATTTTAGAATAATTGACATCAAGGTTGGATCTCTCTCGATGGAAGTCGCCTGATTAGTATCTTAAAAATCAAGATATTTCACTCCAGTCAAAACTAAGACTGAACTACCCGAAGTTTAGTGGCTCTTTACGGTATATATATGTTATATAAATCACGTGGTTTTTAAAGTTCGTTTTCTCATCTCTTGCGAGTGTGGTTATTACTTCAAATGTCGAAACAGAGTCCGTTCTGTAAGTCAGTGTGATGTCCTCAGAGACTCGAACCAAGGGAATGATAATTTGTTCCTGAGATTCCATCACATCCATTACCGCCGCAAGAGACCAAAGAGGAATGAAGAGAGAGAAGTTGGGGGAAGATAGAATGGGAGAAAACCTATAAAGTGAGAGAGTGAAAGAGACAGACTCGTTATTAAACAGTATAGAAACTTGCTTCAAAGGAATGGAGAGTCCGAAAAAGAGAAGGTTGTATCAGAATATCCGGTACGTAGTCAATGCAAAAACAGTGGGAAAAAAAAACCAGAACAAAAACAACCTGAAGAAGAAAGAAGAGCAGGAAAGAGAGATAGAGAGAGCGGGGAGAATAAGAAGTTCGACAAACAAGAGAACAAAAAAAAATCCAGAGAGGGGATAGACAGACAGACAGACGTCAGAGGCACGTTAAAGGAAAAAATAAGTTCAAAAAGGTAATTGAGGAAACACGAGTGACAGAATACACAGAACAACTGATAATACCGATTCTTTGTTATGTTTGTATTCTTTACTTCAAAACGGAAATTTAATTTAAAATCTGACTTTTGCTTTCTTTTGTTCTCAAGTGTAACCGAACAGATGCGAATGCACTGTTTCAACCAGCTGCAAAAGAGAGAGGAGGAGGAGAAGGAGGTTGAGGATGAGAAGGATGAGGGAGAGGAGGAGGAGAAGGAGAATGAGGGAGGTAATGAAGATGTGACATGAAGACGAAATAAAGAAATCTATTTCATTTGACAAGCGAGAAACATTTTTATCCCACAAAAGGCGAAGATGTTTTTCCAATACAAAGGTAATTGCAGCGTGTAGTATTCCTGCAGTCTGTCGAAGCCCTGCCGAGCACTCACCTTCCGCGGCCGCAAAGTAGGTCAGGAATCAATCTCCATGATATTACTTACGTGCCTCTGATGAACTTGACTTTCGATTAATACATAAATTTTACCACAAAAAAAAAACCTCCTACCATCGAAGACGATGCCATGCTATTGGCAGTAAGAAATAGGTCAGGGCGTTAGGTAGACCTATGCTTCCAGCGCGTGTTAGCCTCTTGGAGAAGATGAAGAGAAACAAGGAAGACAAAAAAGAAGAAGAAAAAAAGAATCTTCTTCATTTAATATATCATCAGTTTGCAAAGCGACAGTATATGGCTTTATGACTGTCATTTAGTAGCAATTGTACTCGTTAACGACTTTCACCGTGTCCTTGCTCAGTGCAGCTTCCCTGTGGGAGATGAAAGACGAGAGTTAACGACGAGGTCGAGAGTACAAACATGTTTTTCTGTGCCAGACAGCAAGACAAACACGTCCTTCAGTTTCTTAAACTTCTCACAAATGTCGTGCACAGTTCAGACAGGGCAGATAGGGCATTTCAAAGCAGTGGGTAATTTGTTTCTTCATGTCGCCGAAAGAAAAAGTTTTTTCTTTTTCTGGGGCGAGGGGGAGCTGAATGGAAAACGATGGGAGGAAGGTGTTAGAGGTAAAGACAGTCGAGGGGATGAGTAGCCCCAATATACACATACGTATGTACATACAAATGATGTTGTATTATACTTTGTTTGAGGATACCGCCAGAATACTAGAGAGGGAGTGGTTAACACTCTAGCTTCCGATGTCGAAGGTTTGTGGGGTTGCCGGTTGAATTCCCGTATGATGCCACGTTCTGAAGTGTCGGTGATCCCTTATCGGGGGGTAGGAGTCAATAGATAAGG
Organism: Pomacea canaliculata; assembly: GCF_003073045.1. Taxonomy (NCBI): domain Eukaryota; kingdom Metazoa; phylum Mollusca; class Gastropoda; order Architaenioglossa; family Ampullariidae; genus Pomacea; species Pomacea canaliculata. Next base: position 29,731,684 of record NC_037592.1, read on the forward strand.
AAGATGATATGTGCAGCGTCCTCATACAAAAATTCTGGCCAGGAGAAGAATGTGGTCTCTAATACTGGACTCTTCAAAGATCAAAAGGTTGTGCAAATACTTTTTAATTGTTATTGTTTATGACCCTAAAAAACTCTGGTTATGTCGTGAGGAATCTTTACAGACGGGTACCGTGAAAAAAAAAAAATAGAAATAATGCCAGCCATGTCCTCGTGACTTTCTGTTGGAAAAAGATAAACGTGACATTTAGTGTAAAGTTGGAAAGGTTAATCTGCACTTTAAATGTAACCTTAGCAACGATGCGGGTGATTTGCTTGTTGAAACGAAAAAGGACAGAAAAGCAAAAATAAAATAAAATAAAATAAAATAAAAAGCAACAACATTTTGTATGCTTTCAAAAATACTTCCAAACTAGATGACAGACACTAGAGTACATGGCACCAAATACGTTAAACCCGACCCTCCCTTGCCCCCATTTCAGGTCAATGGGTATAAGATGAAAAGGTCATGAGTTCACCTCAGGGATCGTAGATGCTCACCATCTCCCACACATCCCAATAAATACATAAGTAAACACAATATAATGTTATAAGTAACTAATCCCTGTGATGCAGACTTTTCCGAAAGAGAACACACGTGCCCCGTTCTCATCCTTCAGAACACGTTTACTCCCGAACATTTTACATCCAAAATATTCTTTCACCTCTTTCCCTGAACTGTAAAAATGAAAAGCTAGTGTTTCTTTCAACTTCTCTCCCTTTTCTTTGGACAAGACTAATTATTGCCGCTTGAAAGCGCGGGCTTGTGTTCAATTTTGATTGCGTTTGACGCCGAGGTCGATAAGCCAAGACGAGAGGCCCGCCCGTCACTCACAAATAAGACAGGAAACAAAATAAAGGGTGTGAACTCGTCAGGCTGCTCGTCATCAATGGGAACAAAGGTGGTCAATTAAAAATGAACGAGCTGCTACTTGGCAGCTGAGATCCGGAAACGTAGGATGGAGGACCTCCGGGAATCTCTCCCGCATAATTTCATTCTCAACTACCTCCCGCTTCTGGTTGTGGCAAAAAAAAAAAAAAAAAAAAAAAAAAAATTACTCACAAAGTGATGGGAGACCACAAGCTAACATGTCATCTGGACACAAAAATCTAGTATGGTGCAAAACTTTGAGCTACTGGAATAAGCTTATTAAAGGCAGTTATTGGCAAAAAATTCCATTTTCATCTCAAGGTACTCAAAATAATATCTAACTCGTTGTGATTATCTACGGATATGTAATGTAAACATATTCATGTACAGTCCAAGTATCTGTGGGTTTTATTACCACTTTCTAAGCAGGAAGATTATTGTAAAAGAACGAAAGAATGGCATTCATCCAGATGAGTGGAAAAAGTGTATTGAGTTTTGTGTATTCCTTAGAAAAATGTTTTGTCTCTAGTGGCCTTTAGCGGTAGAAAATATTGTTCCCTTTAAAAAATCACTTAAGTAGGTAAAGGTCATCCGTTAACTTTTTCTGGTCGTTGGGGAGTGAGGTGTTAAAGAGTTCACTTTTCTCTGGGGCAGCTTTACATGAGGGTGGTGCCTTCTCACCCTCGCTGCCTTACTTTCCCCAACCTTTTGTAGAGTCAGGTTCCCATTCCCACCAGCTGGGTCGACTTGGGAATTTTTTGCGCTAGTCGGGTATCGAACCAGCGCGCATTCAGTTCAGAAGCCAGCGCTCTAACCACTCGGCTATCCGCTTCCCTAAAAGATCGCTCACTATCAGAAAAGCAGAACTGATCTTAATGAAGTATAAATATGGAAATAACTATGGAAATGTGAGAGTGTCGTGACTGGATGAGATGGGGACAGAGGGGACAGGGGGCGAGGAACTGGAAAGTCAAAGGGAAGGGAAAACTGAAGGAGTAAAATGGCAAAACGATCTGTATTTATGTGTTTACTCTAGGTTTTTGCGTAGATAATACAACCGACGGGTACAGTTAGTAATCGCTTGAATGCTAGTAAGGATTTGTAGGACGTTTTCTTTCTCTGGTCGCCAGTTTCGCTCCACCATTAACGGCTTTATAAGCTACAGAAACTTTGGAATAATACTACGTAGCTTTTTTTTTTTCATATACTAACCCTCAGTTTCTAATCTACTTTTCTTCTTCTAAGCTGTTGAAAGACAGAAATGATTAGACAGTAAAACTGACAGTTAAAAAAAAAGCAGTCGCGACCATTAAACGCTTTTTCTACTTTTATCTTTACATTAATTTAATAACATTAAAATTTATTAACTTCCATCCTATAAAGACTACAAACAAAATACTGAATATACATCTCACTTAATACATTTCAGTAAGAGCTTGTGTGTCCTTGAGCAGAAATGACAATAAAATAGGAAAACAACACCAACAACGAAAGATCGAATCAGAAAAATAATATTATTAATGTTAAGACAGCTGCCTCAACCTCGAGGCCAAGTGACTTCCGGTCGCCTGGTCAGCTGACAGACATGTTAGTTATTAGGGGAGATCACTGAAGCAGTGCTAACAAGGAGTAGATAATTAGGTGGTGGCCTCAGTTCAAGACAGAAAAACGATATTCTGCATGTCACTTCCGGTGAGGCATGCAGCACCCCTGAAACGGAACTAGCGATGCTTGCAGGGGAGCTTACTCCTAATTCTTCCTGTTACCTACACCTGGAAGGCATCTTCGGAAGCAACAGCAGCAACAACCTCCCAAAACACAAACAACAACAAACAAAAAAAAAAAAAAAAAAAAAAAATGAGGAAGTGAGCGTCTGCCAACGAAGACATCGATATGTAGAGAGGATGTTCTCGGGCCACCCGGGGTCGCAAAAGCTGAGCGTGGTAAGCTAACTCCCGGAGAAAGAGGACGGAAACGAGGAACTGCAACAAATCTGGGCGCAGCAGTGGGATGCGTGGTCAGCAGCGACGCCCGCCATTAGCTCGGCATTTCGCGCCTGGCCGAGCGTGACACAGCACTCCCCGAGGCCGAGCCCGGCGGTGCTTGAATGGAGCTTTCATTGCGCGCAGGCTGTCGCATTGGCGGCCATTTATCAAAACTTGCAGCCTGCCTCCAGGGACCGTACAACCAAATATCGACTCTCACACCCCCCAACTTCCACCAACCAATTCTTTCCCCTTCCTTTAACCCTCTTCCCCCCACCTACCCAGCCCTAGTTTACCGTCCACCGATTGGCTCCCGCTCACCTTCCATGACATCCTTCACTGATTGGAAGCATCCCTTCGCCTCCTGCATGTTTGTTTGCCTGTTTCTCTGTCGTCTATTTTTCCTTGTGTCATTTTTATGTCTTTCTTTTACTTTACCGTGCTTTCCTCATTCCTTCTCTACGTGATTTGTCTCTGATTCTCTTGTCTTTCTTTCCTTTAGTTTTTGCGACTACGTGAGTTTTTGTATGCCGCTGTGTTTGTGTCGTGCGCGTCTTGAGTGCGTGTATTTTTATGTCCACGTATCTGTCATATTTCTTCCCATCACTTCTTTTAGTTTCCTCCCGAGCCCTATGATTTATTCCCCTTCCGATCTGTTTATCTTTACATGTGTGCCATGATCACCCAAATTGTGAATCAGTAAGACGCCTGACTCTCCGAGGTCTCCCTGAGGAAGGGGACGTCCACCATCTCAGAAACACTGGTGTGGTTGCAGTCTATGTTGCCAGCATGCCAGTGCAGGCAGCTCCTCTCTCCCGCGCACTCAGGGCTTCATTCAAATAACAAGATTTATTTGCCTTCCCTTTCTCCAAACTCCTCTTTCTTCTGGAAGTTCTTTGTAGCCAGGGGAGCCGTTTCCGGTTCCGCGAGCGCATGCGTCGAGGTGCGGGAGTGGCCATGGTGTGCAAGGGGGCGGTGGTTTTAGTCTGTTAAATGACGGAGTGGGCTAAGAGGTAAGAGCCATCTCTTCTTCTTCGTGAACGCCATTCTTCCAAGGATAGTTGACACGGGGGAATTCTTTTGTGTTTATAAATGTGTTTGCAGACGAAATCCTTTCGGTTTGGGTTTCGTCCAAACCTGGCTTTTTTTTTCTTTCTGACTCTCTATGTCTCCCGAAATCCTCTCAATGGATGTTGTGTTTGTGTGTGTGGTTGTGCTCGTGCCTACCTTCTTCTCCCTCGCCATCTTTCCACTCGGCAAAAGTCTCTCTTTTTTTTAAAGGTTTATCCATTAGAAATCCTTTTAAGTGCTTATACCTCTTCGCCGTCGGCTCAGGGTGTGACTGTTGGACAATGTTCCTGAGAGACCCTCTACAATTAAAGGATCGCTAAGCACAAAATGACTGCGGGAGCAGAAACACCAGACCGTTGGATTTTCCAAGACGAACCACTCCGCAGACACTGGCTGGAACCATTTAGCAGTCTCGCCACACCTAGGATCGAGCATGGCTAGTTCCAGACCTAGGGAACCTGCTGTTCTCTCTCTCTCCTATTCCTGGCACGAGACCTTGAACCTGTTTACGTAAACAAATTATTAAATCGAGAGATTTTTTTAAATTATTGACGTCAGAAGAAGAGAAGAAGGAAGATCTGGTTCCATTAACATCGTCTCCGACAAACAGTCCAAGAAAAAAAAAATGCATGTTTATTGTTATCAGGCAATTTAAATGTTCTGTAGTCCTCCCAGTCTAGTAATTTATTTTTTTTTTTGCTGCGAGGACACAATGCGGTATCCGCTGTGACACAATGCAGTATCCACCGGGACACAGCATCTCCCTGACTAGCGCGTGTATTGACAGCTTTCATCTGCCCTGCCGCGCATGCGCAGTCAGGCGGCTCTGCGAGACGGGCAGCGTAAACCACGAGAGTCGCTAGTGGGAAAAGGAATTAATTAAGCAATACAAGAGAAGGAACTCTGCACATAGCTCTCCCACTCACGGCTACATGCCTCGTCTTTGCACCAATCCTTCAGACCACGACCTCTGGAAGTCGAAAAGGCCAAACTCTGGAAGAGGGACCCTAGAAAATGTTGGAAATATTTCGGATGCTGACCGTCAAACTTGTGATTATATTCTTTGACCGTTATACATTTAAAAGGCTGAGAAATATAGTGAAAAATGTTGACCTTTACTCACACATTACTTTATCATTCTAATAGAAGAAAATCAAATTATAAGAGTGCAGGATTGTCATTGAATAAAAAGACTAAGACCATGTGGACATCGTCATAATTCGGGGGTAGGTCGGAGGTTTTCAGAAAAGAAAGCAAAGACATGATAACGACTGATGCACTGAGTTCAAAGACAAGCTCTGGAATCTCCTACGTGGAATTTTGTGAACAAACTGGACTCTCTTTGAAAGTATGATTTTTATAACTTATTCTTCGCTAGATAGAGGATGGTAGGACATTCTAATCGCAGCCACTCGTGGCATATTAGTAAACAGGATACAAATGTTCAAGAGAGTGGAAGACTAGGAAGATATTTTCTATCGATGACTAATTGAAGGGATCCTCAAGCAGAAGACTCAAGAAGACATTTAACCTGTAACCGTGATGGAACATTCGAATGTCATCCATTCGAACGTATTGACAGTTCGGAGATAAAAACGACCTCAGCCTCTAACCACCCGACACAAACACAACTCACGGTGTTCCTTCTGAATGTTTTCTCCACGGGTGTCGAGGGCATTGGCACAGAACGAAGCTGCGCATAAAATTCAAAACCTTCAGTCTGGATGCTATCTGAGACATGCCAGTAAATCTCTTCCTTTCACGCAAAGAATAACAACTTAATTTTCGTGACCAAAGATCTCGGAGAGATTGAAAAAGAAATCCGACAGGCCAGAGAAAGGGCAAAAGACATCAGAAAAATATCAGAGTACTAGAAGTAGAACCTGCTGAGTACTGGAAATACTTTAAAATATTTATTCAGGAAGGGCAATAGCTAGGAAACCGGAGTACTTATTGTCACAAAATATCATGTTACGCACTTTCAGTTTATTTGCTTGGTAATAACAGCTTTACTTGTTATTTTCAACAAGAGAAGTACTCCATATAGACAACTTACAGAAACTTGAAAGCATCCATAAAGCAGCGATTAGACCTTACGACCTTAGAGTACGAATGCTGGCTAAGAAAACAAACAGCCATGGTGAGAAAATCTTCTGCGCATAAAAAAGTGGGGAGGAGTTTAAAAATATTATTTTTACACGTTTCCAAATGACAGAAACTTGAGAAGATAGTAGGCCATGAGAATAAAATATTCGAATCGAGAGCTCAGATACTTCGAAGAAAACGACTTTAAGACCAGGACGCGAATAAGCAAATTGTAAGTGTCCCAACATTTGCCTGACGCAATTCCTATAATTTTTTTAGCATTAAAGTCATAACATCAAAAAGAAAGAAACGATTTTCATTCACCAAACAATTGAATTAAAAAAGGATTAGAAGTGGTGGTGCTGCAACGCAAGTTATGGTGTTGTCTGTGCGAGACTGTGCAGTTGACAACCAATGAAACCACAGCACAGCATCCGACTCAAACAAATTTTATAAAGGACAAAACTAGATGCAAATCCTTACTATCCCCAAAAGATTTTTTATTCGCGTCATTCAAAATGATTTTACAGATTGTCTGATGGTTGGGAAGAAAACAAAGGTGGGTCAGGGGAGGGATAGACTTTCTAAACTGTGAGTTAGCTAAAGTTCAACTGCCGATGCTATTTCTGAAAACCAAGACAGAGTCGATGGCATTGCACTCAGATGACAGCAACCTGCCAGAAGTTTAGATCGCTTTATGACACGTGGAGGTAGACTGAGCAGGGAAAACAGTGCCGTGCAGACCGTGGAAAGAGAGGCCACGACATCCATTTACTAGGATGCTACAGCCATGGCAACAGTAACAGAGCGCATCAAACACCAAGATGGCGGCTTCACTAGCACCACGCCTCCTCTCACTGCGTGTGTTTGTGTGTGTACATGTGCGTGCACCGGAGTGAACCAGCATGCATTCCCTCCTCCCCCGTCCGTGCTTGAAGTTGCTGAGTGGAGCAGACGATCTGAATTTGAGATAATCAAGTAGGTATTTTTTTTAAGGTGATGATGGGTGGTAATCGGTAAGATGGGCGGATGTGGAGCATGTTTCGGAAACACATTCCTCAGCTGAAACATGTGAATCACATCCTCAACCATCGCTTTGGTTATCGACTCAAAACATGCCCTAAACACCTTTATCTTTGTCACAGTGCTACCCGGATGTTGACCTATTCGCTCATGGAGCACATGCACACACTATGCTCACCACACGCGCGTGCAAGCACACATATATATATATTAATGTGTTTACGATGTTTTTCTGATGCGACTACGTCTGAAATAGTCTTTATTGCCAATGTCACTTCCTATCATGATAGAGCACGGGTACATTGCACTTACATCTTTACTGTGAATAATCAGGGTATTCCCCATGTTGTTCTTGGGACATAAGAACGGTTGCTTTCAAGTCAAGCCATATTTCCTGACAAATTTTGGCCTCACGTTTGTGACCCTAATGAGAAGTCGACACAACTGTTTGTTTTTGTTTTGTTTTTTTTTTGTTTTTTGTTTTCGATGGGAGAGATGGGTAAACAGCTGTCTACTGCAAATACTTTATTACTTATTTTATTTTTTCCATTCATTTCACTTGATTTTCGCCACAAACAAATGAAGGCGAGTAAGTTCAGCTGGACAGTGAATGGTGGTTCCAAGGCGCTTACTTCGCCGGAAGTGACATCATTGAATCAATGAGTTAGATCAATCTGGCTTGGCTCGCTAAGTTGGAATCGATGGAACCGTCTGGGAACTCCGGAAAGATATGACTTTACTAGAGCTAAATCACCCTGGTAGGTGCTTAAAGTGTAAAAAAAAAAATTCAGATGTTAACATATTGGTTTAAGAGAAAAGGTTTAGGAGGAAGTGAAGGACAAATAAACAGTTTTTAAACAAGATGTACAACTGTTAAGGATCCATCTTCTTAATTAATTCTTTTGAAACTTTTTCTCTCTTGCTTGTTAATTAGTGCATGTGAAAAGACTATCTCTGGTGGTCACTTAATTCGTGCGTATCAAAAGTCTTTCTTGCGTGTTCATTAGTGTATCTCTAAAATATGTAATGAACTTCTTAAGTAATGCATCTTAAAAGTCTCTCACACCCACCTCCTGGTGAATCTCAAAAGTTAATTAACACATCTTCCTCATTCCGTCGCTCTTTCTCTCATACACACGAACATGCCCAGAAAACCCATAATCTTCTCTCTCTCTCTCACACACACACACACACTATGTAACTGAATGAATACAAGAAGAACAAAAAGGACAAAGTTATTTTTTGCCCTTTTTATGGCCATCGCCTTGGATCCAGGATCCAGGATGCACATCAGGTGAGGAGAATGATAAACTGATGTTTCTGCAAAGCATTCCGCTAAACTCTTACTATTTTGCAATCCCTTTAGCTGCTCTGCGCTAACCACTCAGCTAACACTTAGCAAAGTGTTATAAATCTTTAAATCACACAAAGGACTGAGAATTTTGCAAGCAGTGGCAAAAAAGGAAGAACTAGGAGGCGTTGTGTGACGTCTTTCACTCCAAGAAGGAGGAAGAAAGAAGCAGAGACAGTAAACAGCAGCGAAGGTGCCTCTCAGAAGTCCTCCACCATCGTTCCGCCTACTTGTCACAGCTTTGACAGGTTGTGCGCGAGCTTGGCACTCGATTTGACCTCCGGCATGTGGTATGGAGTGCAATAAAAGTCATCATTTTGTCATCACGCCCGCGGCCAGATGATGATGTTTGTAGTGCTTGAGAATCAAAACAAAAAATAAAATAAAACATGGCTGGCGTCATGCGCATGCGCAGTGAATCAAGTCCAACACGTGCGCAGCAGCGTAGACAGTCACGCTCTGCCGCAGCGACGATTAGAACGACTCGTGACCGAAGGAAAGGACAAACTAACGGGACGGAGATGAAAAGTGACGGGAGGGAGATGCGAAGTGCACCCTGCGATCCCTGGCCCCCGCCACCAGCGATTGTGAGCACCTTTAGGTCTGATGCCGCACCTCGATGCACTTCCCTCCCTGAAACCGATCCTTCCTCTTCCCATTTTGTCTCTTTATTGTCACGCGGAATTAGCAGCGATTCCGAAGAGCAATGGCGTCGGTCTCTGAAAGGCGGAATGCACGAAGAATGAATAAAGTGGTCGATCTATCGCCCTATAAGCTCCCTTTGAACCTTCCCACCGATGTTACCTCCCACACAAGGTTGGCATGCCCACGCACGGCACTTACTTAGCCCTATGGTCAAACTGGAAGCATCGACAGTTCGTAAGTAAAGTCTTGTGGCAAGGCCTTGGACCTGCTCTCAAAATTCTGGTCCAAGGCCTAAACCGATGTCAGAGAGATGAGGACCGGCAAGATGGCATTGGAAACATATGATTATAGACAAAGATGTCACCCCGGCTTTTTATCATGACTCCCCATTAGGTCGAAGCGAAAAATAAAAAGGACAAAAAAAAAATGATAATAATAAAAAAATTAAGAGTCACGTTTACGCAACATTGGGTATGGCACCATGGCACCGGCGGTGGGAGAGGATGAGAAACGACTGTCTGCCGGCCCGCTGATAGGGCAGGCGATTTGTCTCGGGCCCTATTACCTGGACCAGTGCGCCAAAGGTCGGTCGAGGTTGCTGCAGGGCCCTGGGTCGGGGTGGAGGGCGGAGAGGGTTACCGGTAGACGGGTGGGCCATCAACGCACACATCCAAGTAATTCGCTTGATGAACCAGGTTGGTGTGAAAGGGAATGGCTAATGACGAAGCCGTGATAGTCACCAGATAGGCGATGTTTATGCAGAGCGAAAACAAGAGTGAGGGGGGAGGGTTGGCCGCTTGGGACGGGGAAAAACCCAGGATGCTAACCCGGGTTGTTGTGGTACGGAAATAAACAGTGGAGACTGCGTCAGTCCGCGAGAGGATAAATGAATGAACGAGGGACAACGCACACATTTGTACGCTGGAAAACAGAGTAAAAAAAAGACACACAAACAACAAGGGGAAGGATGAGAGAGATAGGATGGGAGTACGAGAGAAAGGATGAAAAATACTCATCATGCTGTCCTCCGCTTTACAACTCACCATCGAGCGACCCATTTCCCTCGGCATGTTTTTTCTTCACTCACAATGAAAAAAAAAAATATCCAAAATCCAAACGATAAAATCAGCTTCTGTTAAAAGCAAATAACATTAGTAACAGCACTCTAAAAATGTTACGCAAATATTTTCGAGACCGGAACACTGCGCGGTATCCATAAGAACAAACACAAAAAGGAACGCTGGCAAAATGAGACAAGACATTAAACAAGTAAGTCTTTTTTTTTAAAAGAAATTCCCCCAGAAGATACTGTCTGCAGCTGCATGCAATCTCCCGAAAATAGTTCCACCCTGACACCTTTCTCTCCAGCGTGTTTCCGGACTAATCTAGCGCATTAATTATGTACTTTGTTGTCAACACGAGACTGCTTATCATGTAAATATCCTGAAGCAACGGGTGGGAAGGAAGTGGACAGGTCTCGCTGTACAGGAATCCGTGGTAAGAACATCTGCTACCTAATTTTATTTCTTATCTTGGTGGCAATATGTTCTATGATCACTTAGAAACCATGTTTTTCCGTCTACTCCAAGTCTGAGACTAGCTGGTGCTGTCATGTCATGTACTGGGAACAATTCTAAGATATTTTTCAGGTTGAAATAAACTTTTAAATTCTCGGAACGAGGCATAATTATTACTATTTTCTAAGGATGAATGCCAGATTTGTATGAAACATGACATAGGCCGGTTCTTGAATTCCACTATTTAAAAAAAAAAAATTCCAAAGCCATTTTCGTTAGAAAGTTTTCACATCAGCCACCCACTGGTGTTGGCGGTTGTCCCTGTGCACACCCAACATCTCCGATGGATGTGTTTACTTTGTTCCCAGACAAGCTGACTAGCTTCAGCCAGCATTTGCTGGATTTTCATACCTATTATCATATACGAGGGATATCTACCCGTCTCGCCATAGATCATCTTGTTTGAAGTGTGCCGGAGGAAGTGGAGGAGGCGTTTCATTGCGAAAACGTGAACTTCTTCCATTTCCATTACTTCAATCCAGGAGTTAAATTTACCTTTCTGTACTTCGAAAACCAGTCATGTTTTGCCATTCTCATATGTTTCACAAAATCAGCGAGAAGACTTTATTAAAAAAAAAACACCTCTGGATGTTAAAGGGATTGGTTTCTGCAGTCGAAATAACAAAAGTAAATACCTATCTCTTATATATGGAAGAGAGATTGGAGTGCTTTCATTAAATACATATAGATGATCTTCCCAGTCTACCCAGTCGTCATATCTAGATGTGCAGGCCCTGAATTATCTAACATACACAGACACAAATGAAGTTCGGCGAAAGAACGACTTGGAATGCAAGAATGGAGGTACAAATCTACTTTCTCCCTACCATCGCCGGCAACTACATTTTTTTTTCTCAGAATCAGCATTTTCGCCAATCTCTTTCTCTAGCGACTTTTATTTTTTCTCAACCCTTTATGCAACCAGTTACCCATTCCACACTGCTGCTTATACATGGCAGAAGTTTGATAGCGCTAGACGGGTATCGAATCAGCAGGCCTGTGGCATGGAAGCCAGCGTTTAACCGCTCTACTATCTGCTTCTCCATGACAACGCGACTCAATCCTCGCCAACTAGTTATCATACATGCAGAGAAAGACAACTGTCCTACAGTAACATGCCGACAGCACCGACATAGGAAGAAAACTAAATAAAAGCAAAGAAGAAGAAAAGGAAAAGCTAGAATGAAAGTGGTCAGAAAATGTCAGCGAAGGATCGTAATGTCGTTGTGATCTCCTCCACAAACCTGTCTCCAAGAGGCCTTGTGTACCAACAAGATGGTTAGTGCCCACCAGTCATATAAGTTGCTCGAAATCACAAGAGATCGCTGCTACACTCTCGCCTTCCTTCGCCATGTTGTATGGGTGACGACCGTAGTTACAAGATAACACGCCCAGTGACGGTGTTCATTTATTTATTTATTTTTTGTTGCCATCTTCCATCCCCCTCTCCTCACACACACATGCAAAACACATAGAGGGAAGGAAATTCAAGATTACATTTTGTCAATTTGCATAACTAACGAGAATTAAGAAAACGGTTTTCCTTTGTTTTATGTTTTTTCCCTCAGTGATGGCGGTGCTACAGTCTTGCTAAAGAGTAAGATCCTCGTCTCCTACTACCTCCTCCCAATTCACACACACACATAGCAGACGACTGAAGACAATGACAGAGGATGAGACCACATGCATATTACATACTCTGGCTTATTAGTACACGACAATTATTCAGGCAAATATAACAACCAGCCAGACAGACGAACAAGCTAACATTATTACCAGGAGGAGAAAGGTGTGAGAGGAAAAGAGAGAGAAGGAGAGGCAACAAAAACACAGAAAGATTAGAACTAGACATCAGATATCACATGGCGACAGAAAAGTTTTAAAAATAACACGGATTCCTTAGAGACATTTGTAACTAAAGCAAAATATCTTAATATGATTTTTCTCTTTCATGTCATCCACGCAAAGAAAGATAAAAGAATAATTGGAAAGGGGACGACTGGGCAGAAAGTAGGATCGACTTGAGAAGAGGAGGGTAGAGGGAGAAGTGGAGGATCTGACCAGGGTGGTGGTGGGGAGGGGCGAGGAACTCACCAGGGTGGACGCAGATTGTGAAGCAAATGCCAAGTACCGCCCAGACCTCCGCCAGGCCAGGCATGACGTAAGCCATGCACATCCGGGGATCCAAAGCTCCTCGGGTAGGTGACGATGGAAAGAGGGAGCGACACGCCGCACGGGAGCGCTAGAGATTGTCCGTCAGACGGCCGACGGCAGGGCGCGTGCCGGGTGCAGGTGAACCGACAAAGGTCGCCACTGGAGGCCGCCGCAAGCTAATGAGGTCACGCACACCGTTGCCTGCGATCTTGTCAATGAATGTTGTGGATGTAGTCGTTTCCTGCTGAGAGGCAACACCCTGCCTCCAGCGATCTTCCACCCTTTCTACTAATAATCCAATTTTCTGACGTAGATATGGGTGGTTACGGCGGTCAGGGGTCAGGGGTCAGGAAGAACAATCGTCGGGTGAGGATTTCAAGCTGTCCAGTCGTGGATCTAGTTTGCAGGGTAGAGACAGAGATAGAAAGGCAAAGGCTTGTTCACTGGTTCTCGTCCTCGCCTTGGAGTTAACGTGCCAAGTGATTTGAAATTTTAATGTTTATAGTCCCCGCGTGGCTGGAGGTGGAGAACAACTGACCCGCTTTGAACTCGCTGAAGCCAATTCACTGTCTGCTGCGAAGCTTAGCTGTGTCAGAAAGGGGTGGCTTCGATCTCCATTTTCCCAAATTGACCATTGATGACAGGAGAGAAACAGATTCTCGCTCGCACGGAACCTGCTTTTGTACGAAGGCGTGAGTGGCGTTCATTCAAAAGTAAGGTCCAGTTTGAGTCTTTGTTATCATACGAGTGGAGTTCCTCGAAACTGTTTTCGTTGCTAACAACTTTCAAAACGTTTTTTGTGACGTCATCAAAGCGGTGATGCGAAAGAGGACTATGCAGGTTACACGCAACGGCTTCGGGTCGGATGCAGTTTCCGTTTGCACATTATGATTCGACGTTTTCATTGGTCCTGCCTCATTCACCAAAAAGACGAACACAGTCCACCCGAGTTTGGAAAAGCCGATGTTTTGGACAGCTGGGCCGTGCTTTGGACAGCTCGACTGAGTTTTGGACAGCTGGACCGTGCTTTGGACAGCTGGACTGTACTCTAGAAAGCTCGATGGTGGCGCCACATTTTTGACAACCCAGCTGTGTTGTCGTTAAAACTCGCCGTGCAAAGAAAATAAAGTAAGAGATCGATACTTGTCCGTGTGCGTCTGCCCAGTCTGGAAGACGAGAGTTATCTTTTCTTCAAAAGTGATGCCTGACAGTTCTGGAACCGTCGCCTAGAGAGTCAGATACCCCTTCCGGCGGACCCCTAAACATGTTTGGTCAGAGGCGACTCCTGAACTGGTTGTTCACAACTCCAGCCCCAAGGTTCCTGCATATTAAGTCGAAAACAGACAGTTGTTGGCGGCTGACACGTGCAACATAAGACGAGATTTCCAGCTTTCCTGCTTCTACATCCCACGACAGGGTGAGATCCCACTGCTACAAACCGGCGTCTGGTCGCGATATATGCCTGGCAAAGGAGACCCTTCCTTCCTGTGCAGAACCTTGTTGGACGCAAATGGAAGGGAAAATAGTGGGAGAAAGAGTTATGTCTCTTTTGGAGGAAGTGACGAACGGTTTCACTATCCCTGTCCAACACACACCGTCCTTGTATTTGAGGCCAAGGGAGATAAGTTTAGTGCTTTCATTAAAAAACTGGAGTAACCCTGAGAATTGAGGCAGTCTCAAGCGGTTTTTGTGTCTCTGCTTGCGGGTCTATTCAGCCTCGTAATTTTGTGGAGATCCTCCCAATACTGTCTTCTTGGATAGTTCCAGTCTAGGACCGCTTGCAGCGCCAGACAGGTTCTCTGAAGAAAAAATAAAAAAAGTTCAATTTCGTTTTGGCCAGAATGCTCCCACCTTGTATTAACAGTCAGGAAATTTAATTCTGTATATTTTTTAGGAATCATTGCTTTTCATTGTCTTCAAACTGTTAAGAAGTGCACCTCATCGACAAAATACTGTTCTGGAAGCTGAAAAAATATAAGGTAAAAAAAAGTTTGAATTAAAAACCTGGCTTAATAGAAATGTTTTACTTTTAATATACACCTCAACAAAACTGAGTGGCGAATAAGAAAAAGTAGGGGGATAGTGTTTGGAAATAGCGTAGTATTCGCAAATAACTCTTTTATGATTTCCAAGAAACATGGATTGAACAAAAGCAACAAGAATTTTATTTTCTGAGAACAGAAACTCAAAAGATGTCGACTGACTCAGATCGCGGAGTCTGACAGAATGCGAACTCCATGACGATCTGAGTCCAAGAGCAAGGGTTAATCATCTATTCCTACACTTGCTGAAAAGGGGTTAAAGGTACATGAACCTGCCTCGTATCGTAGGTTACACAATCGATTGTAGCAGGAGTCTGCGAGGCAACACCAGGCGAGACCGTGTGGAGGAAAGGAAACAGGTTTCGCATTTCGACATTTGACACCGCTTGCCAAGGTGAGCAAGCAGTTTCCTCCGACAGGGGGGCTGTGTGTGGCTGGTGTCTGCAAAATAACATCAGATAAGCTCTAAAGGATGAACTCTGCTGAGACTGCAATAAAACCTTCTCCATCGCTGAAAATCTCGAAAATGCCCACCAGTCCTTTATGATGATCAATGTTGTCAAGAGACAGATGAGGAGTTCAGAAATTCCTAAAGGTTTCTGAGAACACTAGTTCCATTTTGTATTGAACTGTTTTTTTTTAAATTATCATCCTTTAGACGAGTCATTCGGGTGCAATACACCATTAAACTAAATAACCCACCTTACATTATTCTTGTTGTAGAGAGTTAGATTATATCAGACTTTTCCAGAGTTGTGTTGTTAAAACTTGATGTAGGAAGATGTTTTTCTTAGTTTTGCCTATAATACTTTTTAATTCTCAAGTTTTGAGCATCAAAGGATGACAGATTCGTTTGCTTTCCACCTTCTAGCACATCCGTTTTGAATCCTGCCTTTTGCTCAATAAGATTCTTTCACCGTTTTGTTTGTTGTCTCTCTTTGCTTGCCTGTCTATATAATAAACATATCTTTAAAACTGTTTCTCTCTCTATCTCTCTCTCTTCCCTCCACGTCCCTTGTGTTCTCATTAACTACATTAAAATTTTTTACATTATCACTGCTATGTACTATCGCACTTTTTTCTCAAGATAATATTTGTGAATTTTGTTGGAGACCGAACTTTCACTGGACTGAAGAAAAAAAATTAATTCGATCTGTATATCCATATTAAAGGGAGATTTGTGGTATTGACGGACCAGATGGAAGCAATTAGCGAGGAATAACTACTAGACTAGCTCCTCACCTTCCTCCCTCAGGTTGAACCTTCTTACCCGCCAAGAGGTAGAAGTTTGGTCTCTAAACACCAAGCTTAGCATTATTTTCATGATGCCAGAATTATTCTTTTTAAAACAAAAGAATACTAAAATATTAGGTTTGTTGACATAAAAAATCACTCGCCACATTGTATGCCTGCTGTTGTTCCATAGAAAACAAATAAATCATCTCATGATGGCTACTGTCACGACGATCGAAACAAAGCAATCACCTGGCATTATTTTTCATGTCGGCACAATTCACAAAGTCGACATCAGCGCCCACTGTGGCGGAATTCCGCGCCTGGAAGGAGTGAGCAACCGCGGTCTGCTCATGCCAGACTTTATTTTATTTATTTTTTTTTTTACCTGCAGAGGAGGCAGAGAGTGCGACTGGCTGGTCACGCTTGGCCTGGTCTGATTTACGAGCAAACTAAGTGGGTCGGGTTGTATTTGCACAGACAGCTTCATGCGATAGGCGCTCTATCAGGAGTCCGTCCAACCTCTGGAACTGCGACACTCGCTAGGGAGGATTTTTATAAAAATTTCTACAGAGAGATTAACCAGCGCAAGCCACGTGATCCATCAACGCTGCAGTTCGCGCTTATGTTTGGGTACATGACTGGCTGGCTGGTCGGGTGGTTGATTTGGTTGATAGGTTGTGAACTGACACCTGGTGGCGCCACTTGCTCGAAAGCAGGTACAATGACGCAGCTTTCAGTATGATGAGGTCAGAGCAGTGAACTGTGCTCAGGTGTTACTGAAATATGCGTATTCTTACGGACGGGTGTACAGACATACAGTCAGGCGTGCACGTTCTCTCTCTCTTTCTTTCACACATATACACGTGGTATTACAAAATGTAAGGAATAATAGGTGAGCAGAAAACAAGAAGATCTAACACACACAAAAGATTAGATCGACGAAGATACAAAACTACAGAAGGAGGTGGGAAAGTTCGCGATGACTGGATAACTAGAAGCAGTATAACATCCACGCTTACTCGCCCGTGAAAGCTGACCAGGTCACGTGCTCCGTGAAGTGGACTCCATGGTCGTCACGGCTCGTCAGACATGCCCTGCGTCCGATCTCTCGCCCACCAGACAGCAGGGTTGCAGATGACTGGCAGTAGTTCCTCGAAGCGAGGTTGGTGGTGATGGGATGTGGTCACCACAACAGTTCGCTGCCACCACCTTTATTTTATTTATTTTATTTTATCACTTGGTGCTTCTCAGTATTGGCCAGTTCTCTTCCCTAGCATGACATCCACGAGACCAGGTTCCTCCAAGTTCCTCTTGTTTTCCGTGTTTTGGTCAAAATTTGTTGTGTCCATGTATTACATAAACTGAACACTTCTTTTCTTCCCAGCTACCTTCAGCTTCAGGACAATGAAAAACAACTGAGCCGACGAAAACTTTTTCTCGAAGACTTTTACAGAAATTATCCATTATTTTTCTCAAACTGGTCGTCTTGTTTCTCATCTTTCACTCCTCGACATTATCGTATCTGTTCGTCACAAAACAAAAAGTTCCAGCACGAACTCTTGCCTGGAGGTCTACGACAGATGACTGGAGTGAGGGAAGAAGACCAAAGCACTGGTGACAAGTGTTCATGCGAGAGAAGCAAGCACGCGGAGTGGTGAGAGAGCGAGAGAGGCACCGAAACACAGGTGAGGGCGTGCAGGCAGTCAGGGGCCGCCTGGCGAAGTGTGTTTCTTGCTCCTCATTATATACTGCAGCCGCCATCGATCTGTTGGAGGGTGAAGCTGGTGGAGGCGAGGAAACAGGCGCAGAACCAGACTGGCGTGGTTACCTCTGTGTGTGTGTGTGAGAGAGGATGGAGTGTGAGAGAGAGGAGGGAGTGTGTGTGTGATCGTGTGTTGATTCCACCTATACGTGTCCTGTTAAATGTGTGTGGGTTTAAGATGCTTACTGTTTTGTGTAGGTGTACCTGCGTGTGCTCGCCAGTCTGTATGCCT
Organism: Pomacea canaliculata; assembly: GCF_003073045.1. Classification (NCBI taxonomy): domain Eukaryota; kingdom Metazoa; phylum Mollusca; class Gastropoda; order Architaenioglossa; family Ampullariidae; genus Pomacea; species Pomacea canaliculata. The sequence continues at coordinate 29,749,756 of NC_037592.1, forward strand.
GTGTGTGTGTGTAGAGAGAGAGACCGTACGAGTTGACTGTAACGCTGGTCGCTCCCTCATCCTCTTTCGTGACGAGCCATCGTGTGATCTTCACGCCTGGTCAGAACCGTCTGACAAAGAGAATTGCCGCGGCCATGGACAACAGGCCCCGGGTCCTGCGAACTCCAGAACCTTCGACTTACAGTATTTTCCACATACAAAAGGAGGGGAAAGAGAGAAGGGGTGGGTGTGAGGGATGATAGCCAGAGAAACCAAAGTGGGTGGAGCACTCACACGTGCCCTGGTCTAGTTAGAAATACAAAAAAAAAAAAAAAAAAAAAAAAAAGAGAACGGGTATTTGTTTTACCGACTACAGTTCCACAGAGGGCGCGCTGGTGATGTGGCGATAAACGCAAAAGTCTGTCGGCGGCATACTTGATAGAAGCGCAGTCAAGCGTGTAGCGGGTGTGATGTGGCCAGAAGTAGGACTGGCAGGGACCAGCCAGAAATTCCTGTGTTGAGGTCACATCGCCAGAAATCTTGACTTCTGTTTGAGGCTCAAAATATTGGTTGTGATAATCCACGCCATCCAACCGTTATTCTTCCACTCACCCCACCACATCACATTTTCTAGACCCCCTACCTTCCTTCTGGAGGTTCCAGTAATGATTAAACTTTAACAAGATTTCTGATAAACCATAAAGGTGTAATTAGGTAAATACCAAGATGAAGAATTTTGAAACATTAGGCTATTTTAGGTCTCTTTGAATCCATTTACATGTGTAAGAGTTCAAGTGCTAATTCGTTTTTCCCCAATATGGTTTAGTAGAAAACACAAGTTAATAAAAATTCAAGCAAGAGATTAAGTGGACACACATATGATAGGTTGTTAGTGAATGCATGTGTATATGCGAAGGGGCAAAGTGTCATTGTGTCAGAGTGCATTAATATGCTTGAAGAGAGAGAGAGACTGAAAACCCCAAAACAGATCTGGATGATAATAAACCAGACAGACAGATTAGTGAACCCAGAGAAATTAATAATAAAATCGTGGAGAGACAAACACACAGAGGAGGAAGTGCAGACAGGGAAGGGAGGTGCGAGATGCGCGGGCGGATATCATGATGACATGGAAACACGATGACAGTAAAAGACATAACTCCGGCAGACAGGAGGGTGACACACACGATCATAAACACTCAGGAGAAGCACTCAGCGAGCAGGTCTGCAGGCGAGGATACCTGTCACATAAAGTAGGTTTATTGACATCCCCCATAATGCAATTGTTAATCCGACTGTGACGGATGCTCCTGTGAGTTTTCCCATTAGTGGTCGAACTTTACAGCCGGCTGCACTTTTGCTTCTTTACTCACTAGCATTTTGTTTTCTGTGTACCGAGCTCCTTTACTTTAAGTAACTCTCAACAGTTCACACACACACATACACACGAAATATGTGACTAAGGTGAGCGGTCAGTGGGTGCGACAAGATCATTGGGAAAAAATCCACTGATGTCGTTGCAGACTGAGAGTTGGAAGGTATGTGGGTGGCGCGTGTCACCTGAAAGACTTCTTTAACGAATTTTCCTTGCAAATTATCGTCTGCGCGACTCACAAAGGCCTGATTTCTCGAGAGAGCTGTTGAATTTGTATGTCGTGATTTAGACACTGGTCTGGTGACTACATTACTAACATGTAAAGCAAATTTCTTGTCGCGCGCACTTTGACTAACTCATAATCACACGCTTCGTCAAGCGGCACTCAGAATTCTACAAAACGTTTGATACTAAAAAAAAAAAATCTCAAGTAGAAGAGAATAGCTGCAGAAATGTTCTACAAACAGCCCCATGCTAAAATACTATGAAAGAATTGTAAAAGAAATAACATCCAAAAGTTCACAAATGAAGACTGCACTGCAAGCGAAAGAAAAATACTAGACACGTACTTTCTCTCTCTCTCTCTCCCTGTCTCTCAAAAATCATGTTTACCAGACGTATCAAATTCTACGAATTTTTTTCCTACCATGTAATCATTTTCCAAACATGGTCAGGTTTTTGAAACTCTGGGTCTGAGTTTTATTTTTCACTTTGAGTAATACCATAGGGTCAGGTAGGTACAGTCACATGAAAGAAAATGAGGGAATGTGATACTGTTGGCTGGACACGAGTCTTTAATCTATAAAAGCCGGCCAGGGAGTGAGAAAGCTAAGTAGAACAAGAGAAGAAGGAAGGAGGAAAGCAACAGAGGGTGGGGGGGTAGGGAAAAGAGGATTTCATGTCCTTGAAGACACCATCCACACTGTTTCCCGGCCAAGGACAACCCTGGAGACATTTAGCAAGGCAGACAAACCACATTTCTTGACTCTCGCAGCGCCCTTTGACCTGCAGGTTGACTGGAGGACTGCTCATGACACCCGGGGGCATCTAGCTTCTGGCGACTTGTGTAGAAGTGGGAGGGGGAGGCGACTTCCAGTGCCGGGGACACATCCAGAAAACTGCTGGAACTGGCACACAGGTCATCGGGTCGAGACAGGTGAAGTATGGGGGGAAGGGAGGAGTCTCAGACTGGTGCCCGCTAGCTCTGTGTGCTTGTCGAGTCCTAAGGAGGACAAGTCTTCCTTGTCGTGGAAGATGGCGAAGGACAAGGCGACGTCTGCTGTCAGCAAGGGAGCTAATATATTGATGTTGTGCTGCTTTTGGCGCTGTGGACAGAATGGTGACAACAGCAGTTATCTGTCAATAGTAGGCGAATAATATACTCAATTCTATATTGCTCACCATACACCCAATTCTGCCTACTAATCTCTTTACCACCTTCACGTCTCAAACATCGATGACTAAACCGTTCCTTTGAGGTCCGATACGATGTTAAATTGCGTTCTTCAAACTTTTGCGGCATCCAATGGGTCCATTCATACACACAACCATTCTAAACTTCCCACGTGACCTAGCTACAACCAATCATCATCATATAATCATGACAAAGCGGCCTAGCCTTTCACCGTCCCTTGTTGTTTCCTGAGATTACCTCGCTGACCCTAACAAAACAACCGTGCCTAGGTTTGTGCCTTCCCTTAATTGCTCCCAACCTTCCACAATGCAGGTCTGTCATCTGCCAGACAGTCGATGTTGAAAGATGTGTGGCACCACAGACCTCTCCCATCCTCCGGGGGAACTCGCAGCCGGTGTTGACATGCCCTTTCACTAGAAATTGTCCAACATTCTCCCCACTGAAGACTTCCAGTGAACCTCCATGCAGCTTCCCGGCTTGTGACACGAACTTATTTACCTGTTGACAATTACTCCTCGACACAGAATGACCATAAAATATATCTTTTTTTCGCCTTTTTGCCTCTTCCGAAAAAGACATTTCCCGCGGACAAGAGCAGTAAATCAGTCTTGCTTTTCTTTCTTTTGATGCAACGAAAGGCGAGGCGAGGACCGACACCACACGAAACCACCCACACCAGATGAAAACAATTTACAACTCCTACGTCTTCACTGCCACAAATACCGCAGTCAAGGCATGGGATGACTCAGCAGTTACTCATTGCATTCTGCGCATGCGCAAGAGTGTTCATTCTTTCCTGCCCGTGAAGTACGCAGGCGTCGCTCCAGCAAGCGGTTGTCCACGTCCCTGCCTGGCAAACGCCAATCATGGCAACGTCTGCGCCTCACGCACTTCCGGTTTGTAGCCAAGAGTACAACTGCAAGAGAAAATCAGACAAGTCTTATTCAAAGTTTTCAATATCACAAAGTTTGTGGGTAGGAAGCTCTCGAAGGCAAAAAGACAGAATTGCAGACAAGGAGAGAAAAGTACAGCAACCCACACACACACAAGGAAAAGGAAGAGAGCAGAAGGCGGAAGAACAAACACAAGACATGGCTGACGGTATTAAAGTCGTGTTTACTATAGGAGACGTCCAGAGAATGCAAGACAAAGAAATCCGATCTTCCTTCTCTTGTTACAATCGCTAATTAAACATTCAGAGCATAGAGTTATTAACTTCCACCAATTAAGGAATGCACGAAAGAAGAAGAAAATCAAGAACAAGAAAGAGCATGCAATCTAAATTTGTCATCCTGTCTGTCGGTCGGTCTGTCTCAATATTTATGTATATCGTAGATGTTTTCATACCTGTGTGCGTGTGTGAGTACGCATTTGTGTATTTGTATGTGTGTGTGTGCACAAGTTCCTGTGATTCTGTTAATAAAGTTAGATTGCAGGAGGTGTAAAGCAAAAGTTTACCTACCTGTGAGTGCACACACTCATTACCTACCATTTTGACGGTCATCCTTCGTATATTGAACCTCTTACGATTGTTTTCTTCAATCACTATTTTGCTCATCCAGGAAAGCCTCGACTGACGAAAGCTGAAGATGACATTAAACTCCTAATCAATTAATCAACCTCCGAGATACCAAGTCCTAGCCTGCGGCTTGCACAAAGTCGCTCAAGCGCAGTAACTATGTTAAAGTTTTAATGCTGTGGGTTTTATTTTTCGAAACAGTTTCTTAAGCACTGAGAGAGAGAGAAAGTAAATGAGAGAAAAAACTTTGAATGACTTATACTGTCATTATAGACATGCTGCGACTTGCTTTTATCCAGGAATTACATAAATTACACAAAATAATTAGAGGAAAAATATTTCTGTTTGGTTAATTCCAAATCGGAGTCAAGAGTCTCATTCATCTGATTTTATGACATTTATTTTTGAATATATTATTTTTGTTGAATGCGTGTTCCAGACCACAGTACAAGTGGACAGATACAATCCATTTGCAAAATGATTGTTCTGCCCACCCTCACATCCACCCGTTTACAGATAGTGATTCTGCATGACTGGATTCCAACAACATTCGAGACTTGTAACTAATGCTTGTTGGTGTTCTCGATAAAATGTATTTTCTAACCAAACCACGAAACAAGGAGCAGACAAGGATACAATTTACTGTGTCTCAGCTTTTGCCGGTCTGTTGTGTTCATTGTAGAGGACCGGTCGCCGCCATCTGATAACATGTTAGGGTAGTGGGAAGAACACGGCACGATGAAAGCAATGAAACAGTCGGGTGGTCTTCACGGCTCATGAGCAGATCTCCATCTCGTTTTGCCCTGCTGGCCTGCTCACCCAGCTCTCTATCTCACTCACACACAAACACAAACATGGAGGACCTTTCTCAATCTCTCACGTGGTCTCTCTCACAGTGTATTGTTGTCATTCTTTTTGCGCTTTTTTTTTTTGCTGTCCTCAATTCATCGGTTTGATGCTCATCTCAGTTAATTTTTAAAACTACATTTGAAATTTTGTTTCTCTTTTTTTGGTTTGTTTCTTTTTTTTTTTTTTAGTTTGTTTTCATTTGTTTTAAATTTGTTTTGTTTCGGTTTTAAAATTTTTTTGGCTAATTAGGCACACAAGGCTTTGATTACAACAACTTTGGTGTTCTTATACTACAAAAAAAACTCATTTCAGTTTCTCTAAATATGTTTCTACCTTTTACACATGTTCTTGCGATTAGAGACGAGCATAAATACAGAATTACCTATGGTTGGGGTTTCGGTTAAGGTTGGGCTTTGGCTTAGGGTCTGAGGATTGTGACAGTCCTAAAGAAATCACCTGAGATATACCCAGGAGTCGATGGTGGGACTAGTGGCAGACTGTGTGCATTCGCGGCTGCTGCTGCATTCCATGAGCACGTGCGGTGTCCAAGTGCTGCACAGCACGTGGGACGTTCAAGCGCTGCACGCCACACTTTGCCGCAGGCCAAAATCTGCTGCCGCACGTCTACAGGAACTTTGCTGCAAGGGCCGACCCGTCACGCTGCTGCCCGGCCCCCAGTCATTAATTTTTAACTTTATCTTCCTGGTCGTTACTGTGGTCGTTCTTGAGAAGACGACTGTGGACACAAATGAGTGATTTGCTTGTACTTAATAAAGTTCTTAACATAAAGCTGGATAATCAAAAAGGATCATCATCTTCGTCGTCATCATCATCATCCGTCTCCTGCAGCTCTACAATTGCTATTTGGCGATTTAAAACACTAACAAAAAAGAAATTTGAGAAATAAAATAATATTAAATATAAAAATTAGTAAACATGCGAAAATATTAAATTATTTTATACACATTAACACATTTAAAACAGTATTTTTCTTTAAAGATAACAATCTATCGTTACACTCACTATATAAAGTCTGCTTTCAAGCGGAACACAGTCTTTTCCCACTGGCTGTCCTCCTCGAAGTCCAGTAAGATCCAGTGCACCAACATACGAAGAACACACAGAAGAAGAGAAAAAAAAACGTAAAGAGAAAAAAAATCTTAAAATCAAACATCACTTTTCATTTATAATACAACATTAAATATTTCGTAATTAATAATTTGCAGTAAAAGGCTAATACACTCAGAAGGATTTAAAAACAGAATCTGACTCACCTTTACAAGTTTTCTAATGACTACAGTAATTCTATTTTAATAAGAATGGTCGGCACTTAACATCACAATTTCGAGGAAAACTGTCAGGTTCCCTGACCCGGTCAAAAGGGAGAATATTCCAGAATCATATAGTTTATACTAATGGAGCTTCTCAATAAACTCGTTACATAAAAACCGTTCAGCAAGAGACACTCGCACCATCTCACACTCACGCATCCCTATGCAAATGAGTCGCCATCTGCCCACCTCCGTCTCCTGTTACCTTTCCATCTTATTGATTGAAACAAACTAACAGGTTTGTAATATTTATATACATATAAAGCGAATCAGCCACTGCCTTGGACATGAATGTGTATTTTAAAATATAATATTTTAGCCAGTTTAATTCGCCACAAAGCTTTACCACTTTGACTGTGTGAAATTAGGAAGTCGCCATCACTCTTAACACCTTTTTTGAGATAAGGTCAGAGCTCAGACTCACAGTAGTCATTGCGCATGCGCTCACACACGCAATCACTGCAATTTGTTGCCATCGTTCTCATTACTGGGACATTAGCATTATTATTCACTAGAGTATTGCTCTCTAGTGCTGTCACATTGTTCTTGGAATCCTGTGGGATTCGGGATACCCTACCTTGTTCAGGCCACTTCCCAGACCAACTAGCAACAGCCTTTAGCGTCTGTCCTCTCTGTCCTGTCTGTCCTGTTTGTCCTGTCTGTCCTGTCTGTCCTGTTTGTCCTGTCTGTCATTCACTTTTAGCATTCACTTCTCTGATCTCTGTGTAGTCTCCTGTCATTTCGCTTTTGAGTCTGTCAACTATTTACTGCGAGATTTAATTCAATTCCTTTAATTATTATATTTTCTCCAAGCTGTCGTGCTTTGCCACAACTGATCCAACGTTTGAGTGGGTACCTGACCTCTTAAAGGGGTGGTGAGCGATTGGAGATGAGAATTACAATAAAAGTATACCCCGAAAAGCGACCAAAAGATTACGGGACTACCTTCAACTTTTTTTCACCTTTGAATATCCCATTATGAAAATCTTCATTTGTTTTGAAATGTGGTGAGATAATTACATCTGATAACCATTAGGTTATTACCGGCTCCAGGATGGCTACTCATCGTCGTTTATTTTAATATTGCTTACGTGGACATTTTGTATATGACGAAAACCCGAATGAAATGGTAGTAACAGTATAGCCAGGTAGACATGTAGGAAAGAAAGAAGGAGGACATGGGAGAAACGGAAGAGAACAGTAGAGGGAGGGAAGGCGAGATTTGAATGGAGGATAAGGGAGCAGTAACAGCATTACTATCGCCTGTGTTTCATAGCGAGGCCCTTTATGTCGCCGCCATGGTGTTTCAGAGAGCAAACATGAGCCTCGATGGCGCTGCAGTTCATTTGCGGGTCACGAGGGCGCAGTGCAAGAGGTCGCCAGGAATTTTAGGATTTTTTTTTCCAAAGAAATCATAACCATCCTTTGAAAAACACTGAGTAAAACAAAATGGGGGTTTAGATTGGTAGGGTGGGGGAGTTGACACAGTCACAGATCAATGGAAGGTCAGAGGAGTCAGACACTGCAGCAGATGGACGGCTTGAACTCTGGCAGCGCCGCACGCAGGTCACGTGTTCGCCTGACACCAGACCGCAGCTGTCCTGGACTCCCGCAGCTGCCCTGGTCTCCCGCAGCTGCAGGCAGCAGGCAAAAGACGGTCAAGTCACGAAATTGCCTGTGCAATGACCAACAAATAATGAGACCCACCGCATGTAAATGATGATTATGATGATGATTGTCGTGGGATGTGATGACTCGAGAGATTCAAGTGGGATTCAATAGCTGAGGACCAGGTGATTTTTGCTAACTTTTATTCCCCTCACTTCCGGAAGTTTTACACTGAAGTCAAAACTGTTTAAAAGAATTTTTTATAAATAGGTAAAATAAGTTATTATTGGAAATGTTTTATCTTCATTCTAATAGTTATATAGCAACAACTAGTCTCACACCTCCTCGTAAGTAAACGAACTCTCACTACGAGACACCTACTTCCGTAGCAGGTCAAAGGTTGGGGAGAGGATCAAGAATGGTCAGAGCTGACATGGGGGTCAAAGAGTTCCGGACATCAACAGTTAATGTTGGGGTGGACCGTTCAAGAAGACACAAGACACAAGGATGAAGTCACCTGTCTTTCCTCTATTTCTTTCTCGGGCATCCATGTTAACATGCTCTCTCAAAGTTCACGCTTGCCTACATTTCCAGTCTCCTTTTTTCAAAATGTCTTTTTTTCAATAACCGCATTTGATAAAAAATTTTGGAAATAGGTGATTACTCTTTCAACGAGATTGATTCTAATACAATCGTTCAAACAATATTCTTTTTCAACCTTTTTAACTCGATTATTGACGTAAATGTTATTTATTCCTTCCGTCTTCATATTCAATCGCCACGTCCTCTAAGTAACAACGATCACAGTCTTTCATTGCTTTCTCTATTGCCACCATCATCGATCAAGGACTACGCCTGCTCGCCTATCAAACGCCTCGGCTGGCCGGATCAGGCGAATAAACAAAATGTTTTTACCGGAAACTTTGCTTTACTGATTGTTTAAGGGCGGCACAATATTTATGCTCAAATATTCCATTCCTTCGCCTTCATCGGAAGGACATGAAAAAGTAGCGAATCAGCAGCGCCACCTCGTATTGCAATACCATGGTCTACAGGTGGGACATTTCTCAGAATGGTTTCGTTCTTGCGTCCATCGCTATGTTCATCGTTTCTATCCTCTTTTTTTGAAAGATAAAACAGTTTCTATTTTCAGTGAACTCAATATGGTTTGACCAAAAAGAAATGAGAGAGCTGGAGAAAGAAATGTGAATGGAACAGTTAGAGCGAATTACTCAGTGTTTGTGTAAATTTTCGTAGAATTTTGGATATGTGTGTGTGCAGATATTTAAAATATATATATATATACATTGTATGTTATATGGATGACCAACTTTGACGATCTCAGTCCTCCTAAGATAGTAAAAGACTTAAGCATCTTATATCTTGAAAATCAAAAGCGACATTCTGGGGTCATGCACATGATTTGAGAGAAAATAAAAACAACTCGAAACACTGCAATATTTTGTGCTCTAATATTTTAAACCTTCCAAAGACAATGGAAAATCAAAGTCAAAAAAAAAACAAAACAAACAAAAACAAACAAATCTGGAGAGTGACACATACTAACAGTGGTCGTAATGAGAAAAGTGAGAACCATCCATCAGAAAGTGTAGGTTAAGCTTAAAAAAAAAAAGCCGTTTAAAGCCATTTAATACATCTCCCCCGAGTAGGAGAGAAAATAGAGCATAAAAATGTAATCCTGCCCGAAAAAGTGTTTTCTGGTGGTTTAACATTGCACTCTAGAGTGATTTAACACCTACTGAATGAAACCTATCTCCTCCCTCTCCAGAAGTCCGAGGAGTCAGATCATCCGCGCTAAGTGCCACTTGGTGCAGGGCTTCAGCATCTGAAGGCATCTTGGGATAATGTGATTTAAAACAAACCCTGGCAAACATCATGAGCTGATCGTGAATCTTTCGTTCTTCTTCTTTTTGCTATCAATCATCCGGTCTGTTTGTCTTTAGCCCATCTCTTTCTTTCCTCGTTCATCTGCCTTAGTTTCTGTATTCCTATCTGTTGTCTTTTATCTTCTCTAATGTGCAGTGTCTTCTTATTCGTCCTTCGTTATGTTATAGCTTTTCCCTCCTCTTTTTCTCCGTCAGTGTCTTAACATCATACATACATATCTTGGGGCTTGTGTCCTTCTCTGTCTTTTTCTCTCGTCTCCAAAGTATATTTCTTCTCTCTGTCCTCTATGACTTCTCGCTATGTGGCGCTAATAAGGTGGACGTCTGGGTGCTTGGAAGACAGATGACCGAGAGAGGTCTTGGCACATATGTGGGGCATCAGTCCCCTGTCCAGTCGAGGAAAGTGTTCTCCTCCCTGGGGAGGATACGGATGCTGGCTTCGACTGCCAGAGGCCGTAAAACAATATCGAAAATCGATAAGCAGCTCAAAGCTCAAGTGAAATATTGGGACAACATTGGCAGTGTAGATTGGCAGCAGTGTCATCAGTTAACACGTCGCGCTGACATTTTCTCGCTTATCCACCCAGCCACCCACCCTTTCTCAACTTTCGGATATAGAGTTTCTTTTCCATGAACAGTTTCCTCACGATCTGCTCGTCGCACGCTTCTCTTGCTCGGCAACTGGGTGCGTTACCCGGGCAACCAATCCACGCCTCCGTCTCGCGTCATCTTAAGTTTATAACGGCCTCAAAGAAGCTTACACTCCTACCCACAGTACCCATCATGACGTCACTTCCGAGATGTCTGTCTGTCCGCACAGCGCTGTTCAAGTTGTCAGCTGTGGAGGGATGCAAGTAGTCTTTATGGCGGCGTAAAAAAAAAAAACGAAGTCAGATCGTGGGTGGACCACGCACACGTTTTGCTATTTTAATTAGTATTTGCGCAGGCGCAGTCGTAGAACACGAGGGTTGGGGGAGGGCGTTCTGACGCCGCACGTTCACTGTTCACAGTCTCATCGCTGCCATGGTGTGACGTCATGCTCACTGCATGAACTTTCTAGACGTGGAGGCTCCATAAACGAGCCTACGTGTTTCCCCCCTGAACACCTAGCTGACTAGGGTTGGAGTCAGACATGTAATTAAAGATAACGAGAGATAGCGGCTTGCACACATCAGTGTAGGTGGCGGCTGTGTTTGCCTGGGGGCGCCATCTTACCGCGCACCGAAGCAGCGTTTCTTCATTTCTGGAACCGCCCTGCGCAGTCTACACCCCGGCTCTCCCCAAGGGTGTCTGGAGTTTAGGGAGGATAGTCATATTAAGGCGCTCCTTATTAAACTTATGTACTTTAACACTGATGACTTAGGGCGAGTCAAGAACATTCATGTGTGTGAGTGAGTGAGAGAGAGCAAGCGCTTGTGGTTTCCATGGTATCGAGTACATCGCTGACATTCAAGTTTTCCTTGATTGTGTCCAGAGCCAATTTCATTAAATATTTGTGTAAAATGTTGCTTTCCATTGTTCAGTGCTGATATCATTATGGGAAACTGTTTTGTATTTCAGCTTCTGATGGCATGCAAAAAAAACTTTTTTGTCATTTGTAGAGTTTTTAGGGTTTCAAATTTTTTTGTCTGGTAAAAAGCAACTTTTTTTATTCATGAGCTACTTACATTCCTTTCTTTCTTTAACAAATATTTCTCGTTTTACTCGGTCGATTGGCTTTCTGAAATTGTTTTATAGGTTTTTTTTTCTCATAGCTTTTTCTGCTTATATTCTCTATTATACTAGTCGTCTGCTTTGATTTTTTCTTTAATTCCCGAGCAGAGTTTTATAACGTCTTAGATAAAGTTTCTATTGACTTATCTATTTTACTTTTAAGTTCATCAATGGCTCGTACTATGCTATTTTGGACATTATCTAACATCCGTTCAATTGTATAATTTGTAGCATGGTATCTCAAACTATGCAATTTCCCATAGATATACTCGTGTACTTTAACACTGACGACGTAGGTGCGCCAGGAACATTGATGTTTGTGTGTTTGTCTGCGAGTACGTGCTTGGGATTTGTGCATTCTTGTGTGAATTTAATTATAAATATCTTTATGTCTGTTCGCGTGCATGTGTTAAAGCAACAGAAAAAAAATTCTAATTTTCTCTAATATTCTTTATCGCAATCAATGTAAGACAAAACCTTTTCCGGGGAAAAAATAATTAAGCTTATTGCAGACCAAAACCTGAAGTTACTGACCTATTTACTAGAAAATAAATTACCACCATCATATCTAAAACATCTGAATTACTTGCAAACAAAATGATGACTGTAAATGTTTGAATACACACGGCTTTCTCTCTGTCTTTCTTTTACGCAGCTTTCAGCAGCCGATCAGAAAACCTTTCGTCAACAGCTCAATACAGCGACGCCGCATTAGAGCTAATGGACCACTCATCACTTGGGGACTGGTGTCAATCAATTCACGAATTATGATATTTGTCCATCAGCTGTGCAGAATGCATTCGCACACTGGCAGGAGGGCGCTCGCGGTCGACCAGGGTTCACTGGAGTCAGGATGAGGACCGAGGATAGAGGGAAGGATCAGAGCGAGTAGTCGCGCATGCGCCATACACACATTAGTTACACAACACAGCGTGCCTTTTATTATTATACCCACAAACCTAACACATAGACAGATAAAATCTAGTGGGTCTTTATTTATATTCATCTCTGCATTGGTTTTGGGCTGTTCATAGGTCACAAGAATACCACAAACGTGTTCACACTATTTAATCTGTTCGGTTTGATTATATCCCCGATTATTTCTCCGGCTTAGAAAAAATAAATAACTTGTTAATTATTGATTATTAATCAGTATCTATACATATAAATCTATATATAATTCACTTGATTGATGAAATTTCTTTGTCACAAATTCACTTGTGTTTTCTCTCTCTCCCCCTCACACTCACAATTTAACAAAGGCAGGCAGACGCACATCACACAGAGAGATCACCCTGTGATACCAAAAGATAGACTGCATCCCTGGAAGATTTTCAGAGAGATAGAGAATGAATAATACTAAAGAACAACTAAAAATAAAAAAAAGGAGAGAAAAGAACAAACACCTGATAGCATCTATGCTCACGAAGGCCTCTCTCTCTCTGCCCGCTTCCTGCATTCACAAGGGACGCTACCCTTCTGTCGCTATTCAAACGATATCCGGAGGAAATAAAAAACGGGTTCCTCAAAAATTCATTATGTGTCCTCACGCAGATTGACTCGTCAGGCCTGCTGGCGTGCTCATGGCGACAAGTCCTGGACAGAAGATTCACTGGCAACGGCAACAGACCAGAGAGAGAGAGAACAAATAAAATACTCTGTGTGTGTGTGTAGAACATGAAACAAATTTTAGAACAAATGTATGCACAAATATGTTTGTATGTAATATATAAACATCAAAAGAAGTACTTAATGGTTGTTCTTCACGTGTGAGACTAAATATTTATTCCTTTTATCCATTCGTCCATCAATGAATTGTTGTGTGTGTGTGTGTGTGTGTGTGTTATTGGCGTGCGTGCGTGCGGTGTGATGTAATGTGTGTGTGTGTGTGAGAGAGAGAGAGACTTTCAAAACATGAGAATTTAGTTTGGTGTGTTGTTATTTGCATGGCTACATGTTTCATTGGCCTCTTTGCTTACGCCCTGTTTCATCCCTTCAAGCATTCTGTCTGCGTGTTTAAACCCTGTCCTTATTTCAATACAATTTTCCAAAGGCTATTGTCAACAGTTCAGTCATCTGATGAGCCGTTACGATCAAGAGCTGTGTATCGAGCCTTGACGACGGCCCAGACACAACAGCCAGCAAACTGCCGCAAGCCTTGTGAAAACGGACAGCGATGAATATGCACGATAATGATAACATCATCATCACGACCATGGTCAACCTACTAGCATCCCCCTCATCTCTGGCAACGGCCATTTGCTGCTGGGAATAGTCTCGTTTGTTTTTGGTGGTTATGGTCAATATTCACACTGGGGAGGCGCCACTGCTCCTATGACCACGTGGGGCGGGACTGGAATTACCGACTCTTTGCGTAATTGGTGTAACGGTGTAGGGCCCGAGCTTTTTGTTTGCTGGAGTATTATTTCTCGCCTTTGGGTGCAGACACATCCAAGAGATGCCAAGAGAGTTTTTACAGGCAGGGTGGGATCACCGAGTCTCTGTGGACCGAGACCTGCGCACGAAGCGTGTAAAAATCGCAAAGTGCATATGGAAACCAGAGATTACGGAGAGATTTCTGCCCTCGTTGTCATACAAACGTACATAGATGAAAAAACACTTTACACGAAAATTATTCCATATAGATTGTATTCCATGCATTTATCTTGTATATATTTCACATCCTATCTAGAACATGCTATAATATTGTAGTGTCTTGTACATTGTAGTGTCTTGTACATATAGTACACATTTTGCACACTCACGCACGCACGCACACAGTACACATCGGTGCTATTTCCCTCCAAAAAGGAATACGGCTTCTTTTTGTACACAAAGAATATTTATTGTCTATATTTTTCTTCCTTCATTAACATTATTGCTGGAGAGGCCGGTTTTTGTTGGTTTGTGCAAACAATTTCCCAGCAGTGATGTAGTTCGACACGAATGAGGTTCAAAACCTGTTCTGGCCTGTGTCTTGCAGTCCATCCTTCATCTGTCCCGTTATCTATTTGAGGAAATTAAAAGTCAGCAGGGTTGTCTTCCCTCTTAGCCTGCCATATCCTATACCCGCTGAACCACTTATGTTCACTCAGCCTCTAAACAATGAAGTATTTTACCTTTATTTTAACATTGCCTCTAGGGGTGTTAACATCATAAAAACACTTTCATTTCCGTGAGAAAATTTGCTGTCTGAATTAACACAATAAGAATTTTCGTTGTTAGAAAATAAAAAAACAACTCCAAGTTGCACGCAGATCATTTTGCTTTACTTTCAAGTTCTTTCGCATGTTTGTCCTCAGTAATAATGATGCCATCATCGACTAGTCTTGAATAAATGAGTTTTCAGACAGCTTGACGTACATAAACGAGACCAATCCTCAGAACTAAGAATTTGTACACCGTGGAGGATGGTCAGTAACCGTTTATTGGACGATCTTATTCCGTGAACGCTGGTTCCACTCTCTCCCGACGGCGAACAAACAAGGTAGGGCATGAGACAACATGGAGGCAGACAATTCCACCATTGAGCTCTCAGTTAGTCTCTCTCTCTCTTACTGTGTGAAAACCTTAGAGAGACAAGAGATAGTCAAACAGGTGGTTGGATCCTTCGGCAGGGCTACAGTTCATTGTTCCAACGAGCCAGAATCTTCGTTCAGTTCTGAGTCTGAATTTGCCTGTCTTCCTCGCTCTGTGAAAATACAAGCTACCCTTCTGTTTGTATTATGCAAGTTGTTGGCTTTCCATTGAATTCTACTTGAAGACCACATTAAACATACACCTTCATCACAAGTTAGTTTCGGGCCCGGAGGTCTAAAGACGAGGGTTCTTACGTCCCTGCTGACACAGTGTTAATTAGAGTGACTTCTGATCTCTACTTTGCCAGAGGAGGCTTCATACAAAAGCAAAACTCAAAGGTCCATCTCTTTCCGTTGTCCCTTTATCAGTCCACATTCAGTGAATGGATGCGAGCTCCCGTGGGAACCGAACTGTCCGCGACGGTCTGCTGGACATAACTCAAGGACAGTCCTAGTTATTTCCGATCACGAGATTAAAAAACCTTGCCCCAGAGGCTGCTTCGCATGATGGAGAGGTCTGTAGAAAAAAAGCATTAGAAGACGCCTGGCCAAAGTGGGAGAATACAAGAAGAATGCACATAGAGGCGAACCAGCTGAGAGAGGATGTGCCAACCTCCCTCCTCTCCGCCGGAAGATCCAGACAGTCACCTCTTACAATTATTTGAAAAAGAACATTGCACTTTGCAGGGTATGAACCCAGGGAGATTCCGGTTTCTACATATCCATGCAGTTCTTTGGCGTCTGATTCTGAAAAGAGACTGTTTGAAGAACGATCCCACGAAGCCGAACTGTTGATAGACTTCTGGTAGAGAAAATGGGTGATTAAAAATCCCGCCTGGATGCTTCGAAATCAGATAAGCTTGCGGTCTAGTAAATCCTCAATCGGATAAGTTCTTATTCTTGTACGCCTTCAATCACTGAAGCTCCCAGTCTTGTCAGTTCCCAATCAGATCAATTCTTAGTCTTGTGAGTCCTCACTCAGAAAATTTTCCATTTAGATAAGACCTAAAAGAGACATGTTCTTCAAGGGAAGTCATTTCCGCCGAAGATATGTCGGGCTGTCATGGGAGGGAACAATAAGTGGCTCCTCCTTGCAGATAAACGCAAGAATCAGTTGTAGTTGCAGGAAATGCTATCAGAAGTTGAACAAACTCACTTAAGTGAAAAAGAAAAGCAATAATAAGCCAATGAAGGGAATAGCTTCTAGTCATTCATCATTCTCCAATCCCACATAGTGGTCATGCCAGACATTTTTTTGCTGTGAGATTGAGTTAATGGCTGATATCTATTTTGGTACATGAATATTGTTCCATTTGAAGAAAATTTTTGAAAGAATTTTGATTCTGTGTATGAAAGAGAGACAATCGTTAATGGACAGAAAAGTACAAAAGAAAAGCCAGGCATTCATTTACCCAGACAGATATAGGATTTTAGCCCCGAGGATGTCGCAAAAGAGTTGAGATTCACGAAGAGGTTTCACAATTTTTCACCTGAGTAGATATTGAAATACACTTATACAACCCATCCGTACAAATCGCGCAGCCATTTACAGATTACAAGATTTTAAAAAGAAAGGGATAATGACCCCAAATTATCATAAACACTTAAAGGGATGCACAATTAATTGTCCAGCTATTTCTAGTCCATCAATTGCCGAGAAAGTCGTACTTTCGAAACTCTTTTAGAAACAATTTCTAGAACTGTTTACTACTGCTATTCTTTACAGAATTTTTAACATTTCTGAGATAACATCTCTTGCCCAAGAAATGAGAGTGCTAGAAGCTGGAAATACTCCCTGACCTCCATTGAGAATATTTTTAAAAAGGAATTATTAACGACTAGTAGTAAACAGTTATGACTAGTACCTGAATAGTGACTTGTTGTTGTCAAGCAAATGAGACACCTGTGGTGTAGACAAGTCATCAAACAGTCGTATACCACCAGTAGATCGGCTCGAGAGATTGCCACCAGTGTTGAAGCAAGGTGCTTTAGTTGCTTCGTCTACCATCTATACCTTTGCACAGCTGTATCAGTCTGCTTAATGAAATTTTAGACAAATTAAATTGGAGCCTCCGTAAGTCTCCCGTTGAACTCATTTGGAATATCGGTGAGTTTTTTTTTTTGTTGTTTTTTTTTTTTATCTCTCTTTCTCTCCTACCTTTTCCATTTCCGATAAAAGGCGTATTTTTCTGTCAGGGCCCCAGACATCACTGCTCTACCTCAACACCAATAATCCCCCGGCCTGTGCCTACCACTCCCCCTCCCCACTTTCATCCCGCTTCACTTACTGCCTTCACAAAACACGTTGGACCATTCCGAGTACCACTTGCCAGCTCTCATTAAAAATGTAGTTCCGAATATCTTTTTTGACCTGCACGCCAGTCAATGATATTTAGTCCAAAAGGCAGAGAAGGTTGTCCGCCTTTTCAAGATTTCTCTCTTGTTTTTTTACTCTCAAATGGTAATTACTTTCTTTGACCTAAAAAAATGACCTTTCTGTGTTGGTGGTGTCAACTTTCTTAGCACTCTAGGATGAGTACATTAGAGTATAAGAGTATACTGGCGGCCATCATATCCTAGTATTGTGGGTCTGAGATATGTATTTATATTTCAAAGGTAAATAAATCAAGGGGAAGCGCCTTGTCTTCATAGTATTCAATCAGCGTCCATGTTGAACCCTAGGACCCTTGTTATAAAGCGGACGGAAAGGTTCCTAGTGACATAAAGTAGCATCCTAGGGGTCTTGACAGTGTTTCGTAACTATGGAGACAAGGAGTTTCTCCTTGGTTTCCATATTTTGCCCACAGGGAACAGCTCACTCTCACTCCTTGAACATGGCCCTTAGTCCACACAATTCCCTCCCTCTAACAAGCGATATACATGTAGACTGCAGATCGAGATACGTGGGGAAAAAAATACTTTAAGAGTGTGGAGGCTGGAAAACAGAACAGAATAAAAATACATAAAAACTGTCTCTTTAGTAGCTTCCTACAGAGGATATACCAGCTATATACCTACATCAAGAGAAAAAATGAAATAAGACCAGAGGGACATCTGTGGGCTTGTCTAACTGACCCAGGATCCTGTAGCATCCCTGAAGCTTCCAGCCGTCCTCTGTCTGTCCCCGGCTGTAGGACAGCGTGAAAACAGTAGCGACTGCGCATGCCCAGCATCCGTGGACCTCCCTCCCTAAAAATAAAAGTCGGCGAGTCCTGCGGGAGACGGGTGCTTGTGGAACGCAGGACGCCCCCGAGCTCCTTTTTTTTCCCCTCCCGTCCTCTAATCGGCAGATTAAGATTGACGACAATGGGTTTTCTTGTAACGGCTGTCGGGGTGCTTCCAATTGGATGGCTCCTCCTTTTGCCTCGTAGATAGTGATCTCTCAACTGCCGATCCATCTTCGACTTGGCTATCCCTCACTTTTTTCCTCCCCTACCCCACCAACCTCCCATAAAGAAGCCAGAAACGACACACACACACACCGAGTGGGTAGAAAAGTCTCCGTCATCTAGTGAGGAACGGATGATGAGGGGGATGTGTTGTGGTGGGGGGGGGGGAGGAGATGGGAGTAGAGCAGTGACACTCAGTTCAACAAGCGGACAGAACGATGTCAGTGCGCTGATGAGTTGAAAGGATGATTTCCGCTCGAGAGCTGCCCGCGCATCCCAAGGGCTGATCTCTCCGCGTGCCGCCATGTCACCGCTGCCGACAGCCGCGCAGCTTCCATCCCCCCCATCCTCAGCACCGGAAGTGGCTCCGCAGGGAGGCGCCCTCATTCAATTACACGGCCCGCGTGGCTCGCGAGGCAATTTGGCACGTGCCACCGCAGCCTCCACTGCGCACCCAGCCTCGTGCATGATGGGGCCGGGTGGGCGAACTGCGGTAATCTGAGCATGCAACCATTGTCATCCTACTCGTCACATCACGTGACCTCTTCCCCTTTTCTGCCTCCCTGTCTTGTTCGCACTCTTTGATTGCTGGTTGTCATTATGATTTTTGTTCCCGGGCCAATAATTATAACGGGTATGTTTCAATATGGAGTCTTTATATGCGGGTAAGACACACACGCACACAAAGCAAAATGACGAATGAAAATATTTGGCATGGAAGTCAGCCTGATGCCCTAACGGCTGATGTTTGCTTTTAAAGCCATTGAAGCGCCAACCTGTTTACTTTCTTACGAGTGTGTTGCGAAGGCAGCATTTAGAGGAACTATTTAGCTCTCCCTACCTCCTTCTCTCCTCCCCTCCCCTGTCTCTCCTCCCCTCCCCCTATCTCTCCTTTTGTGGTTTGTTTCATTTTGCTTCATTTCTTGTTTTGAAGACAACCTTGCAACTTTTATCGCAATCATGCAGCTTCTGTTCTAGCCTGTACACGTTGAAATATATTTTTGAGGTAATTTACCCTTGATATTTCCATTTCCAGTCAATGCCTATATTCTTTATCGTACATTGAGCAACATGAATCGACTACATTTTTGTCTTAATGCGTATAGCAAATTAATATGGATAAACTAGAATATTTTTTTTATTCAGCCTCGGGCATCTTTCAATTAAAGCCGACCCTTCTGTTAACAGGACCGGAAATCGAGTGTCAGCAAGCTTTGTATCTAAAAGTATAATTCCGTTGGTTGGTTGGTTTCGTGCCGTAGGCTATATCAACGAAAACACAATAACACAATATCAAAGCCAAAGGGCAATGCAAATGATGTTCCTGATTTGTTTGTCATCCGTTGAACTAAGTCATGCGTATAAAGCAGGTCTACAACAGGTCAGACGGAAACAGATTAATACAATATCAACATGGTTCTGTTCTTTGCATAGATAGGTGGCGGAGGGATAAGGGTGCAGGAGATGGAAGATAGGATGAATCCAGGAACTCATGCTATATCGTGACAAACTGAAAGCTCTGTAAACAAATGAATAGCATGGCTGAGAGGAGAGTTGAAGCCAGGACATTCCTTGCTGTGTTGCTGGGGGAAGGGAGCCATTACAGAAACAAAAGAACCAAAACAGTCGACATTTTTATACAGCCATATATTTCTGTGCAAATGAGTTAGAATTTCCAATCACGTGTTAACGAAAAGTAATAAAAACCTTTGTTGAAGGTATTTCATTTCGCATAAATGCTGCTTTTAATTTTCAGGCAGAAGGGTTAAAACAGTAAAATGTTTCCTCTGTAGAGGGCATTCACATTCTCGACTGAGAAAATGTCGCTCGGCGATGGAGGTTCTTTGAATCTTTAAAAAAAAAAAAGCAGTCACCAACTAAACTATTCGCAGATTATTATCTCTGTTGAGGTGGGATCCCAACGAAAGGTGTAGCCAGTCCCGACAGCTGTAGACCACGATGTGGACTGCTTCCACAGTCTGTCGTGACGAAGCTCTGGCTTCGCGTCCAACTATTTCCGACAGCAGCTGTCCGCACCAGCTGCCTTCCACACCCGTCCTCTCTGCTTCCTCTTGTCGGCTCCTTGCACGCATTCAAGTGTGTGTGTTAGTGTGTACTATGATGCTTCCTCTAAATATGAAATCTCTTTCTTGTATACTCCTCCTCCATCTCTCTTTCTTTTTCACGTATATTCCTGCAATCATTCTTATATTCATCCAATTGTCTTATATTTATCCATTTGTCCTCCCTAAATTTATCAACTTGTCTTCATACATACATGCACACACACACAACCATAAAGCACATAGTAACCGCTATGCAGACATTGATCTCATACGAGCTCCAGCAACCAACGACGTCCACTCATTTGTTGCGGCAGCTTAAAAAAATCTCTTCTGCTTATCTTACCAGGATGGATGGGAGGGAAAAAAAGTACTATCGTGTATTCGTCGAATGTCAGAAACAGAAAAGTTTAATATTTCCATGGCATGCGAGGTCTTTTGTTCCCCAACTCCCCAATTCCCCATCTCCACCCTTACTCTCCTATTTCCCCTGTCTGGCCACGTTCCTCCACTGACCGACTGGCATCCGATTTTCGTTGGCACGCGCACAGCTAGTCAAGCTCAGTCGCCTCCCTTCCTTGCACGCTCCTGAAGGAGGCTATCGCCGGTCTCCTGCTGACGTATCTGGGTCACGTGACCCAGCAAGTCCCGGCTACCGCTGCTGCGAGCACCTTTGAGTACAAGGGAATAGGGAGAGGATGTCAGCCCTAATTTCATTGGTCTGTTAAAACATGTGACATTGGGCGTCTTCCATGTGTCTGCTACCATGGACACTATATCAAATCGAAAGCAATATTTTGAGGGGAAGGTGGGTCAATTTTTTGCGTCTTCATGTACGAGTGTGTTGGTGTTTTTGTCTCTCTGTGGAAGGAAAGGTTATTAAATATAAAGCATTTGCCAATGCTGAGTTCAAGATAATTATAATTGCACACAAAAAATCAAACGTCCTCCATTGAAAAATAATCACGAAAATTAAAGTGCACCTGCCATAGAACCGGAAACAACGAGCAATCTTGTGTTTTCGTGCTGATTGCTGTCATTTTAATATCTGTCTTCTGTGAATGAAAGCATTTTGTGAAATTGAAAACACATACCGTTCTCTTCCTGTCGTTAGCCGCCATCCTCTCAATGACAAGGTGTAGTTAAGGTGCTTGCTGTGTAGATGTGGGAGAAGTGAGTTTAATGAGATGCTAATGAGACACTCCTCAACTACAGACTTTGAGAAAAGTTGCAGAAACGAAAATAGGTCGATAAACGATCGAAGAGATCGATAGGATAGAAGTCGCCCTTACTCTCATGGCATGGCCTACTGTCAGTGGATTTGTGTCAAATATATTTAGACATTTTTATGGTCCTTTTGCATTATTTATAACATTTTACATGTCTTGAAAATTTTTATTAAGAATTGGACGGTGCCCACCGGTCAGAGAGCTGGTCGGAACTTCGTGAAACCAGTAGGTCCCTAAGAAAAAACATTTTCTATATAGTGAATGCAATACGAAATATCGAACACTGTTCCATACAGAAATTCATTTATGTGTAAAATTGTAGGCTCTAATATGTATCTATGGTTTATATTTTCTGCTTGATGTCTTACATTACAACACATTGCAGTCAGCGTGTCAGCCAGCGCGAGTTTTCACTGCAATAAACCAAAACTAAAAGGATCAGGAAGCAGAAGCAGCATTTATCATATTAATCCGACAAGATGAGTGAGGCACTGCTGTGCCATTAATGAAGTGAATGTCAAGTAAAAGGCTAGCTGGAGCCAGAGAATCTTCTGAATGTATTGTAGGATGGAAAACAGATCGCTAAAACTAACTGTGACAAATTGTGTGTTTCTAGGAATTGTTTGAATGTGTGTTTGTTAGTTAAATAGATAATTTGTAGTATATTCATGTAAGAACACACACACAGGCACACGCACACACTGTAATGAATACGCTTCAACATCATAAAGATTTTATAATGATATTATTTTGGCTTTCAAAATTAATTGCTAAAGCTGTGTTGTTTGTTGCATTATGTAGACTATCAACTGCTGAAGTTATTTTGTATGTGTAATGAGAAATATATGAAACACTTTGTGATCTAACATTGGTCAGTCAGCAAGACTTTAAACGGTTATCATTTTAAACTTTATTTCAAACACTCCTGTTTCATTTTTCAACTATTCTACTCAGATTAATGCTAATTCATTATAAATCATCGTCACTAGCATGCATAGCTCAAAGTCCTTTTGACAATGCCAATAGATTGATGTTGACTTCAGGCCATAATGTTTAAAACTTCCGAATTCCTCAGTGTGAATATGGTCTTGTCAAACATTTACTTCTTTATAAATGCTTTCATTTTTTTTTTTTTTTTTTTTTTTTTTTTTTTTTAACGATACAAGCACGCAGTTTAATAACAAATATAAACACGAATACACATACACCCACCCACACCCACAGAAACACGGATCAAAAAAAAAAAAAATACACCTACGAGTACTCGTCAAATAAATATGAAAAAAACAACAGGGGACTGCCTCCCCGCAAAGAGGTTACAATTAAAATACACACACACACAGCAGAGAAAACAAAGAGCACTGCGACACAGCGCAGGCAAGTGTCCGCTCAGTGTTCGTAGAACCAGCGGAAACCACCCCCTCTTCCTCTGGACCAGCTGTCCGGCTGACCCCACGGCTCTCGTCCCGGTAGACCTTGGTCACGGAGACTCCGCTTGTCGACCTCCACCCTAGGCGCTCCCTCCCGATGGCTGGGCCGCACACCGGCACAGCAGGGTCGCGCTCACGCGCCGACGAGGCGATGAAGGCGCAGGGTCGACACAGTCGCGGATAGTCCCACCAAAGCGGACGATGATATAGATGATGTGCACAAAACGTCCAGCGAGATCACAATTATGTTGAACATGTAGCATACGTGGAAAACGGAGAAGACGTAATACATGTAGAAGTAAACAAACGCAAGCCCAAAACGGCTTGTGCTATGACCCGACGGTCAGCTGCCCTCCACAACCGGAATGGCAGAAACTCTCCCGTGGAATCCGACACCTTCCATCCGAAGCTCGGTTGGGTAAAACGGCGCAGCCTACACTGCCCACATTGGCCCGGCCTCCCGCCGTCCTTCCTGACACAAACGCTCTACTCTCCTCCGAGCCCAGGTCAGAACTGCCTCGAGGGACGCTGCTCTCTGGGGGTCACTTCCTGTCGCCCAGGGGCTGTGACCAATCGTCAGCGCCCACGACACCCAGCCCATGCCAAGGCGCGTGAACGCTTTTCACGCCAAAACCTTGGACAGGGAAGGGAGGGGCCCGACCAGTGCACCCCCAAAGCTCCCACCGGCAGCACACAGCACTCAAGCTGACGTCACGTGTCGTAGCAAGAGCGTGACGTAAGACACGGCTACGGTCAGAGGGAGAAGGCCTTGACCTTTCCCCTGCACACCGTACAAAAAATAGCCGCCAACCGTCGTCTGCTGTGAGCTGCCTTACTGAACAGGAGCGTCCCCAGGCGCTGACAGAAAGGCCGAAATCGTGACACGCGACAAAACATTTACTTCTTTATAAATGCTTTCATTATCTATTACTCTTTCTTGTCAGTATTTTTCCCCAAACCCGTTGCCTTCTCGCTCATACAACAAACACACCCGCGGACACACATGATGCCAGCACAAGGTTTAGTAATGGATTTATTTATGTTTAAAAAAATACGTGAAGGTGGTCAAAGAATCTACATACATATACATACATTGGTTGTCTTTACTTCCCTGTTCTTACTTTCTCACGTTTGCAAATGTACTTTTTCCTATTAGTATCTAGCAACAGCAGCTTTGTAACACGAAGAATAAAATAAACGGTGAGATGGGATTTCATATGGGACTATGATTATTATCATTTTTTTTCTGCTCGAGACAGCTCCTTCTCAATACAAATCGTGTGCTTCCTGTAAGAACAAACTCAGAACTTCACATGATCTACGGTTTCTTACGAGCTATAATCACAAAGGAGTTCTAAAAAGTAATAACAAGACATGTCTGAAATCAGTTCCAGCTACTTTTCCCAGATTCTTTATCTTATTTACTTATTATTATTTTTTGTGCAATATATCCTGTTCCCCAGCTCCTCGTTGAAGCCCGCTATTCTCTAATTTGACTTCGGCAGGTCGTACAGTGCTTCTGCGTATTGATAATTAAATGTCGACATTCTCTCTCTCTCTGTTCTCTCTCGTGCTCATACCGACTTGTCACGTGACCATCAGTGTTTCTCCTGCCTGTATGAAAACAGTCGGGGGAAACGGAGCAGCGTCTGTGTTGTGTGTGGCCGGTCCTCCCAATAAAACCCGATGCCGTGTAGGATTTTCTCATCCCTGCTGATCAAGCGAAGCTGATGGCCGGCTTTACGGCAACACTTGCCATCCCCACCTGTAGAAATGACTAGTCAGCTAGTACGGACCCCCGTAAAACGGGGAGGTTAAGCTCTCCACGCCCTGGGTTATGAGGGTAGGGAGGAAGTGGGATGATGACGGCGGGGGTTTATGGGAAGATGCGCGCATTCAAGTGAAGGACCGCGTTGGCCTGTTATACCTCGGTGTATGTGTGTGGGTATTTTATTGTCAAGAGACTTCATCTCCAGGAGTTTGCTGTTGACTCTTCTGTTCGCGAGAGGCAAGCTTAAAAATCGCATTTTCACCTGGTGTTGAAATTGGCCAACACCGCATTTCCAGACACGTTACAAAAACCGACTCGTTGTTATGGCAACAGACATGTCTTGTTAACATGTACTTGAAGCTCTGGGATTGACTGGTATCATCGGTGACGCCAGAAGTTAGAGTTTAAGTCAGTACACATAAACAAAATATTTTTAAAAGGTGTTGTTTATTTTCTGTTATTGAAAACTGACGACACTGCCTTGTTTTGTTCGTCTACCATAAACTTTGGGTTTTCATTTCATATCTAGCTCAGTCTGGTCTTTAAAAAACAATCCCTTTGTCAAGCAGCGAATTTTCAACGCACGTGCGTGGAGAACGTGGGGGCATGAAGACGTAACAGACATAAAGGCAACCAATCAACAACGGACCATCCATTCGTCCGACCATACAAGGAACTCATTAATGTCTCCATCAGGTGTATAACTCCAGCATTTACAGCAGCTCACGGCCTGAAGGTATTACAAGGGCCAGAAAGCAAAAAAAAGAAAAGAAAAAAAAAGAAAAAAGCAAGAATGTGAGAAGAACTAAGATAACAAGTCTATGGAAAGATAACAAAAGGAAATAAAATAGTCTTTATGAACTGCAAGATTTCACGACTTGTGTGCTTTGCTCGTGTTTGTATAGATGCCAATATGAGGATATGAGTATTCATGTGTTTGTGAATGTGAATACGCAACGGTGAGAGAAAGGTGTGTAGAAACATGTGTTACAGAGTATTTCTCACCCTATCACTTTAATTTGTTTGTGTATTGCAAAATGGAATGGGTGCAACTATATAACGCAAAAGTTGATGGGTGCAACAATATGTGTATATCGTCCTCGCTTAGGCTCGAAATTTAACTTCCCATCTAAACCTTCCATCCATTTCACCATTAAGTTCTCCCAGTTAAAGGGGATAACGGATACCAGCTGTTCTTCTTCTTCTTGTCCTTGATCTACTGAGTAGGTGTAGTTGACTGACAAATAAGAAAATGGAAATGTTGCTGACCTTGTGGACGAGCACACGGTCTCTCTATCAGATCGATAGTGTTCAGCTGCAACCTGGCGGAGCATCCAGCAAAACGCCGGAACGTTTGAAACCAGACGGATCCACCGGCGCAGAACACAGCGGAATCCTCTTCCAAAGATGAATTCTTGATATTTGCACTGAAGCTCAGACTCGCTTGGCGGTTTATCAAAGGCCTGGAGGCGTTTCATGCCATTTGGCCAAGGTCTTGTTTGTTTGATGGAGAAATGGAGAACTTAAACTGCTTGCGGTTTGATAGCACTGGCTATAGCACTGGTCATTATAGATCATGATATAAGCATTGTAAATAGTTTACATCTTCTTCTTCTACTTCTTGATGTCGCTGGTGGAATTATTAAAGGTGTCTCTTAGTCCACCAATGACGAAATGACTGATGATTAATTGATAATTACTTTATTTCTTTCATCTCTTTTAGGTGCATTTAAAACGCATTATTTATTGTTGTTTACACGAATGAAGCTAACGCGTGTGTGTCTTGATTTTTGAAATAAAGGTACAAAAGATTAGAATTGTGTACTTTATATACAAAAAAATGAGAATGTGTGAAAGTGTGCATTGTGCACATCAATGAGGGGTAGTGAGAAAGACCCGACAATTATTTTAATTATTTAATGTGCAATTAGCGTAAACTCTATTATGACTGTTTTAATTATTTTCAGTTTATTATGAATACTTTCCTTATATTACCAAGCTCAATAACTCAAGTAGTTAATATTAGATGCTTAGATTTAAAATAAAAGTCATCTCACCTTGAGCTATCACATTTTTTTTTAACGTGCCAAAGAGACACAACTCTAAACTTTTCAGTGGAGACGAGAAAACAAAAAGAAGTTCTCCCCTTTGTGAAGAACCTTTTGACGCGAGGAAAAACAAGTTTTCAAATTAGTGAAAGACTAGTCCCAGCCTCAGACTCTCTGTCCTTAGTACGGTCTCTGTCGCACAAAAATGGAGAAGACTTAATTGTAAATATTCTGTTCCCGGTGCAATCATTGATATCTTCTTTTAAGATTCAACATTTGTCCTCCCCTCCACCTCTTTGTTAATTGTCCCTCGTTATACCCTGTGTTATTTATCACTCTTCACTCCAGCAGTAGGAGTTTGAACTGCCACAAGCTGAGAAGTGTATGTTGAGGTTACAACAACTGGCATTTATTTACACTATCTCATCCTCCTCCTCCTCCTCCTCCTCCCCCCCTTTTCCTCCTCCTGTTTCTTCTCCTCCTCCTCTGTGGCGTGTCTTTCCTTCCTTATTTTACAAATCTCTCTTCACTCCGCACTTTCTCTGACCCTTTGTGAATCTGTGTGTGCGCGTGCGTGCACGCACGCCTCCTTCACTTCCTGTTTCTTTCACGAAGTCATTAGCACATCGATTTTACCTTCAGAGACGTCGACACTACGCAGTAAAATTAATTCGTCTTTTATTTTTTTATTTTGCTCCACGGGAAATGAACCGGACATTGGCCGCTACACCTAAACACCTGTGTCTCCCATTAAGCAACTACAATGTCCGTCATTTAGTGGTTTCTCGTTAACTCTCGTCCTCCTGGAGATCCACGCCACAGCTTATCGACGGCAACAAGAACACTGCACGCGTAGGTGATGCACAATTTATTTGAAGCTGTAAATTAAATGTTTCACACGAAACCTTCGAGCAACTGGTGAAATATATTTCATATTCTTCTTTTCTTTTGCAACAGTTCAAATGCTGTTTTACATGTCTTCAAATGCCCAACAGAACTGTTCTGTCTGAAGTGTTGAGACAGTAGGTCCAGCGGGTTCTGTTACTAAAACAATGTCATAATAATTGTAGATATAATAGTAGTTGTAGATATAACAGTAGTTGTAGCTATCATGATAATTGTAGATATCGTGGTAGTTGTAGAATAAAAATATTGTTCTTCATGGAACGTGTTACTGTTCCTGTTATGTTGTGATTAATTTAATATTAGCTTTCAGATAACATCTCTCTCCTCCTCACTTCTTATCTATCATCTCAGTGTATCTCATATTTGTTCTTTATGCATCCAGCCATCCGTCCAACCATCAATCCGTCTCTCTTTCCCTCTCTGCATATCCCCCGTCTTCTTCATTGCCCTCTTTTCCACACGCTCTTCCTCACTAAACATCCAACTGTAAAAACGAACTCCTGAGCTTGTTTCTGAGCACTTGTTTATTTTCTTTGTTGTCTGCGTTTTACTGATTTTCACACGCATCTCAAAAGTGAATTGATTCAATAGAAACGCCAAGGACCACTGCTCACAGACGTACAGCGTTATTACAGCACGCACATTTAAATTTAACGGAAAAATATATGTTCACCATCTCCCTCGAAACCGAATGAACCCGTACCCAGTGTTACCCGCTTCTGGAATGTTGTAATCCTCAGGGAATATTTGACACAAGTGTAACATACTCAAAGGTAGGACGTTTCGGTGGATGAATATCTGGTGTTTACACTGGGTCAGCAGTCATACGCCAGACACTTGCACGACACTGGCACCGGGATGGTTGTCTTCACGATGCGCCTCCCAGGCTCCAGTACGTCACAGTACACCCACATCTCGCGAGGCACGTCTTCCGGTATGCAAGGGCGGTAACCACCGTACGCGTTATGCCCCTTACACTGTGAATGGCTGAAAGGGTAGAAAACACACACACACACACAAGACGTTGATGAAGCTTTCACATTGGTAAATTGCAAATCATCTACACATTCGTAGCTGCAAATAAATTTAACCTTGGCTCGGCAAGAGGAAACTACAATCTAGATTACAGATTCCAGGATGTGAAACTCTGGAAAGAGCTTTCAAAGCTTCATTTTATGCACATTAATCAATCACACGCGCTTATTTTCTTAAGTTTGGGATGTCTGATTCTTACATTAAAGGTACCCGTCTATTCTTAGACATATACGGCATATTTTACCTATGCAAAGCGAAAACGAACATTCATGAAACCCAGACCGGTCCTAAAGATGAAAGGGCACTCCGTGCAATGATCAAAGTGATTCGCTTTGATCTCTATACTGTACTAGAAACGATACCGTGGAAAGGTTCAATGAAGGTTTCTTTTGACAATTGGACAAAGCCTTCTAAATCTGTTTAGTTTAAAAGTTTCACATGAAAGGGTTAAAAAAAAACCATGAGCGGTAAACAACAACACAAAACTAAAGCTTTGCAAAGTGTTACTACCCCCACAAGAAAACGAAGCGGATGCATTGGTGAAGGGGTTAGATCAGCCACCCAGCAATGACCGCCATCAGGCATCAAAGCTGCGAAGAAGGAGGGTGTAGCCAATGCAGACCACCAACGGGGTCTACGCTAACGGCTTCTCCAACGTTGGACTGCAGGTCTCTGGAGACACAGAAACCACCCAGAGCTTCGCCATTCAACATCACTAAATTTACTGGACCCCTCTGGGGAAAAAAAATTTCCAAGTCCAGCCACTAATTTCTGACGTCGAGGGAAGTAACTGTGGGCTGAAGGTCGACGTACAGAGAGTATCGCAGCTACACAGAATATTCACGAACGCACTCACACACGCGGGCCAGCACACACACAGAAATCAGTAGTCAGTATATTCGCACTAGTTTTAGGAAAGCTCAGAGAAATATAATATGATAGCAAAAACCAAAGCATACCCTAATGTTACAGCAGTACCTCCGAAATAGAGCTACTTGGCCACCTAACATCTCGGAACTGCATTTATCCCTAGGATTTGTAAAAACAAACAAGCTTTCTGTAAAAACACTTCGATCTTCCTGCAGTATTATGTGCAACCTGAATCTATCGTTTCTATTTTAGCAACGAGTCCGGAGGAAAAAGTCTTGAAGTATTTTCCTGATGATTTATCATTTTTGTTCCTGTCAACAAAGACGATCCGTTGCAGTTGAAAAATCGGAAAGGAGGTGGGATTAAGTGCACAACTATGTCTTACATCGAAACCCAAGATTGTTGCACTCAGTACTAAATGTCAGAACGATTGTTCAATGGATTCTCTTTTTCACTCCAAAAAATGATGTTTCTTAGCGGTTATATTTAAGTCTCCTTAGTCATGGCACTTGATTGCAATATCGTCACTATTTAACACTAAGGAACAATTTGTAACAAGAGTTGAAACGTGTACAAGACGAAGGGATAATATTTTAATTTTTGTTGTCGCCGCAGACCAAGTACGTATTTGACACTTTACTGGCAAGGGAATTTTGTGGAAACAAACCTTAGCAAATGAAGTTTAAAGCGAGGGCAATAATTGTGGATGTCTGTGCGATGTGACGTTGCCCGAACACATAAAAGCCCTGCTAAAATGACAATATATAAAAATATTTGGCCAATCGGCAAAGTTTTCACATAATCGTTAGGTAAAAAACTTGGTCAAGCATTGTTTGTCCGACATTTGTTCAGTTCCGAAGGCCATAGGGAAGACGGATGAGGGAACTAGCTTGTTCTGTGTCTACATGGACCCCAAAATGATCACAGAACTGCAAGTTTTATGGACCAACAATAACGCCACTGCTTCTTATCAATTCGTGAAGAAGCTAGTTCGCACGGTTTCATTGTTCCCCATACAGATAAAGCTCCTTTGTACATTAAAAGCAGCACAGAAGAGGCAGACTACTATCCGCATAATAATGGTATAGTAAATGATAATTGCCAAAATGATGGTGGTCCAATCCAGAGTTCAGTAATGTAACAGTAACAATCAACATTCATACCACACGAAAACACACGCGGGTATGGACAAAATGTACAGACATTAAAGACATTATTGACACCAAAACGATATCAGCCGCGAGTATCCAAGATGAAATTGAACAGATAGCTACATAAATTAATCTGACAGTACTCCCTTACATACTTAAAAACACAAAATGTCTGTGCTTCAAAGAGGAAATATCTTTTTCCATGTGAGCCAGGGCTGGTGGCGGGAGCCCCCAAATCTGTCGCAAAGATTATGTGTCCCAGAAAAGTCCTTGTCGTCGTGTTATAGATGTTTATACTCATTCTCTGCATCTCCATCACTCATCATCCATCATTCATCTCATATCATCATCATCATCAATCCACTAATCATCATCATCAATGCATCATATCACCATTTCACATAGCCAACCCACCTCTCAAGTGTGTACGTCGACGTTCTGATAGTACGTCTTCAGTGTCTCATGATAAACTCGCCCATGCTCATTTTTCTACACATTTTTTTTATCCCCTGCTCGGGTCACTACGAGTTTATCAGCATTCCTTATCTCACTTAAATTTTGTTTAACTGTGTAAATTTTACCCTCTCTAATTCATCTTGCGCAGACCTGCTCCCCACACCAAACCACGTTTCAATAGTCGTCACCATGGGTGAGAGAGACACACTAAAAATATAAAGCAAATTTAAACCATTGTTCATTCTTCATGCAAAACTTCATCTTTATTCTTAGTTTATTCTACAAGAAGACAAATCTAATTATTGCGAAAAAACTCTCTCCCTCACTTAATGAGAAGAAAGCCAAAACGTAAAGCAAAATAACTGAGCGACCAACCAAGTTTCACAAACCCCACCATCAGCAACAATGAGAGCAAAAAGTATTGTTCACTCAAACTCACAAATACACAGAATATAGATATTATACATACTGGTGTATAGACTAAGAAGGACTATGTTACTGAGGTGATTTAGTATACAGTCATTTATATCATCTCAGAGAGCGTTACTACATAATGTAGCGATTATATCAGTGGTGGTTACAGGCCGCGCTCACGTATTCTTCCCTCGAGTTATGTTATGGAAAAACAAAATACTAACAATTCTATTATTCTTCTATACAAAACCTAAATTATTACTCAAATCTGACGGTAAAATATACAGTCCACAACAAAGACTATTCTAAAAAAGATCTTCGTATAAAAATTTATCGATACGAGAGAAAAAACCCACACAATCAAATGCCTTACACTATTCTGAATTATAATTCTTGCTTGTCTTATCTTGGTGTAACAAAAAGAAATGACCCAAGATATATTCTGCTACCAAAGTGCGACAACCTGAAACATTCAGAATATACTGCAAGTAAAGTTGTGAAAAACCAAAATAGCTAACTGAGACCAAACTAATAAATGAAAAAAATTAGGGTTAGAATGATAGATGAAAAATAATTTCAGATTTGACAGAGTCTTCTCAGGCTCGAAAACGACGATGGGTGGGTGTTCCATCACCAAAACCCCTTCCCTGTCGTAAACCGGCTATGTTCATCATTATCGATCCAGTGCCAGGTCTACTTAATTTAGCGTGAGGCCCTCCAGGTAGCTGATACCCCCTTGCCGCGGAGGATGCCTGTTAACGGAAAGCGCCAACCACATGTCGAGAACAACACACACACACAAAGTGAAGCAGAATCCACTGCCGCCCAGAAATCTGAGAGCGACACTGCGAAAATAGAATTTGTTTGATAAATCACACACTTAATGGCCTAGGTCCAAACTTCAAGCAATCTTTCTTCCATATGCTCACCCTTTACAATGCTATGTCTCCATACTGGAAATATAAAGATAAGAAGAGTGAAAGCGAACTTTCGTAGGAGTCAAAAGTCTTTTATTCTATTCAAAAAAGAGACTGTTCTCCACTTCTTCAAAGAGAAATGAAACAAGAAATTAAGTTTGGGAAATGTCAAATGTACTGCTCTCTCTCACACAACTAGGCTAGGCAAACCAAAGTAGACACACATTTTAAAATTGCTCTACCCACGTGACCTTATCGTCTGGGCGACGGAAGGAATCCAGCGGAGGATCAGAGAAACAAGATTAAGAGGTGACAAAAAAAAAAAAAAAAAAAAGACTATCCTCTGAAAAATCGAAGTCTAGCTTGCTTAGTCGTTACACATGTTCTTTAATAGCCTCAGCGCTTTTCAGTATTTTCAAAAAGAAAAGCTCCGTTCGTCTACAAATCGGGCTGCTACCTCCCTCTGTTGATGTTCAGCGGTCGAAGGGGCCATTTTCTGTCAAACCTGTGGATCCCATGGTACTTGCCTGCCAGAACTTACACAAATCCAAATTCAGTCCCTCCCGTGTACTTCTTAAGGTGTTTACCGGGGGTTCGACCAAGGCCACTTGTTATCATTAATCTGAACCCTCGACTTTACTTTTCCTCAAAAATGAACTCCCAGACTTTAATGAACCGATAACACCATGTACACAGCAGACTATCCTAATATCAAAATGGCAGAAAACGAATGATTTTCAAACTCTAATATTGTGTTAGGAGAAATGTACAACGGACGCAACTCCTTGGCTGGAATTGCATCTTCTGTGCATTCTTGTCTTTGACATTACAAGCTGGAAGTGAAAACCAACATTTATGCCCAAACCTGAAATATTGAGAGAAGGTAATAAATGAGCAACTGGTGCGAGACATCCCAAGAATGTTCAACAGAAAAAAAGCCTGCGACGAATATGAAATACTAGGACGTCAATTACAACCCTGTCAGACACAGAAAGCAAGCAGAGAGGATGTTATACATGATAACAGTAGTGGTTCAAATGTTCGGCAGAGAAGGATAAGGAGGTTCGGGCCTATCGTGTGATGCGTTGTCATTATATATTTAGAAGTTCAAGGAATTACACGTAAGATTATTTAAAGTGCTGAGAAAAAAAAATGAGACTCCAAAGTGTTTGGTCCTTTTGGTTGCGCAGAGGATTTAATATAAGAATAGCAAGCAGCTCAACTAACCAAAACACATTCGATAGCTTACTTCGAGGATAATAGGTTTAAAAAACCATTTACGTTATTATTGCTATCGTGGCCTTGCCTCATACATGGCCACCCATATCTTACGCTTTTGATAACTAATTTCGTATGTACGAGGCACACCTAGGTGATAATACCAGCAGCGAAGGTCACGACTTAATGTGCAAGAAAATAGCCTCATAATTATTTTTAATGAATATTTTCTAGAATTTAATGCACCCACAGTACAATGATAGTCAAAGGATGATAGTTTTGCGGACGACAATTGTCAATTTTGAAACGAGCCGAGAGTATATTCTGGATTTGAGTTTTCCCATCAAGGCCCATTATAATCATTAGTCAAGAGCGTTGAAAAATGAAGAAAAATCAAGAAAGGAGAAACAGCCTGTTAAAATTAAAAATATATATATAAATCTAAGTAAAGAACAACAGTAAAACCGTAGAAGCCATAAGAGTCCATTCTAAAACACGGACGACAGATGCATTTCTCTAGGACACAAACTCTAACAACTTTATGTAGCTGAAATTCCGAAGACGAGCACAAGAAAAAAATAATTATGTAAATTTAAAATGCTTTCTTGGGTGTTTAAACTGCAATTTTATCAGTAGAGTAAACATCTACCATTATGAAGAAAAATTTGCCATCTATTTCACTGGAACTTTTTGCTATTGTCTAATACAGGAAAATTAAAATTGTGATAGTAAGTACATTAATAGAACATAAATTAATACGATTGAAGCGGGGGTGGGAAAACATTCCTTGCTCAGACGTTATATCCTATCTTTGTAGACTGTTGTGAGCATCCTACGACAATTACTTAAAAGAGTATACTGCACAATAGTATCCTTTTGCAACACACCCAGTCAACAGGAAATCAGTAGCTGCTGAAATAGTAGTGAAATTTTAAAAAAAAATAAAAAAAAATATAGCATTTTGAAAACGTGCCTATTTCTTTGGTGTCGGTAGCTTGCCTTTAAGTGACTCTAAGAGATGTAGAAAATCCACCTAGCTACAACAGTCACAAACAAAGACCCACCAGGACCAAGAAGCACTAACCTCCTAACAGGTAATGCTTGTGCGTTAATCTAAACACCAGATACACCGGCGTGTGCCCCATCCCCCAGTCCCCCTCATATAGAAAAGAGAAGAAAAAAGAGAGCAACGGAGACGAGCCTCCTCCCTACATTGTCCATCATTCCTTACTTTCAGAGGCTGGGAAGGACAAGAGCCTGACGATTAAAAGATTGTGAGGCGAGAGCATATACTACAATCATTTTTACTTCGTGGCGCAATTTACACATCCCCGGTGGAAGTAGTCTGTTTATACGACAGCATGCTCCGAGTCAATGTCCGACTCACAATATCTATGTGTTCGAAGCGCAGAAGTAAACATCACAGGTAATTGTCACAATGGGGAGAACAAAGCGAACACAAAATCGCGGATTCAAAATCTCCTCTGCAACAATTCATTGGTAATTGTGGTCTTATACTACCTTGAGGGTCAGGCTAATGTAAACAGCGCTAGCAACTTACGGACCAGTGTTAAATGGAGGGTGCAACCTAATGTGATAGTCCATGCAACCCTCCTGGTACATGTTTCCTGCGCACTGTCCTATGGCCAAAGAAACCCACGTGAAGATCGAGGAAGGTTCTAGGTTTCGCTGTGCATTCAGTGGCTGAAATAACTGCCAAAGATCTTCCTTTTATTCTGTAACATCTAATTTTCAGCAATCGGGACACTTTCCACTATCCAGATGCGCTGAGTTAAACCCCTCCCAAAGAACCCAGACCACAACCCACTTCAAGTATCATACTTAAAAAGTCTGTGCTAGCAGCAAGTCAGTCAGCCGAAAATGTAAATTAAGATCACAGAAACATTGATTTTGAGCGTGTACCAGCATCTAATATTCCCCATCATGTGTTTGTGTATTTTTCTCTAAATCTTTTTAGTAAAGCACTTGAGCCCGCTTTTGAATGGTGGGGAAACGCGCCAATGCCAAATCAACTTTGTTATAGTATTCAGCATGATGTTGAATGTTACAGGATTCAACACAGGAACCAGAATAACCTGCACTGGAGGACTAGCTGGTTGAAAGCGAGTCTTATCTCTCCCTGCCACCAGTCTGCTGCGAACTACATCTGGCATGGTACAAAGTTAAAAGACTCCCAAAGACGGCAGGAAAACAAATTATGTTAGACTAACAGTAAGTTAGTGCATAAAACCACTCCTGAACTCTCAAATACAACTCCCATGAAGCCCGCATTTAGTTGAGCCGATCGACCATCCCACTTTTTATCCCTGTTTTTCTTTTATGTTTGTATTTGCTGCTTTCTGCACTGATGTTTCTCTTTCTATCCTTCCAATGCTTCTATGTCTCTAGTGTCACTCTAGAGCACTCGGAACAGATCATTGCTATATAAATCAACCACGGTAAGATGGAAACAACAGGTACATGTAGAGATCAAAAACTGAATACACCTAAAACTTTATTAAGGGAAAGTATAAGACAGATTCCATACTAAAATACTTATCTCACATATGACGGTTCGCATTGGTGAAAAGGAGTAAAACACAAAACCGGAAATTACCAAACTTCAGCATAATTGACAGTAGTGTGCTTGACTTATAAAAGAATAAATATGAAAACTTGCTGATTAAAGTTTTGTGTAAGATATTCTTAAACCTGGACTCTTATTCCTATAATATGGCATGGAGAACTGCGATGGGGACGTGACAAGGCTAAGGTCAAAGCGGAAGAAGTAACTGAACTGCTTCCAAAGTCAACAGTATAAAGAAAATTGCCAGCTTCACTCCTACCAAAAATAACAGTGTATCCTTCCACAGTGATAACTGCGTCAATCATAATTAACAAGTATGGCTTTAGGAATTTCGATGTATCCATTACCTTTGTTAGCGTTAGCCGTTTATTTGTGATTCTACTCTGAACAATATTATACAGTGATATGTAGTGTGTTGGTTTAACATACGTCTTAGCCAACCCTAAAATTTCAGGAACGCGAAACTTCAGGAGATCATAGTTAATGAGGAGTATCGATGCTTTTTCGGAAGATGTGATAATTTAAAAAGACAAGCATGCCTGGTTCTCCAAAGTTTATAAAGACATGCACAAGAGTCTCGCTAGATGTCAGGGTTGTCCCCGGTCGAGCCGCATAATAGTTATAAATAATAGCAAGATGAGTGCCCTTCGGATCACAGAAAACTCTCTTCAGGCTCCACGAAGTCGTTGACAATGCTTGGTAATGCGTCGGACACAAGAAGCTATTCCCGTGTGGTTACACCATCTAGGCCGCTGGAAGAGACTCTCGCCTCAACAACTATGGCCTCAGACGGCTCGGAAGACTGGAAGGTTTTAAGGTTTGTGCGACACAAACTCGTCCAGACCTACCAACATCTCGCCTCCAAAGGAAAAGAATAACAACTACTCGACCATCCAAGAACACAGCGCGTGGAGGAGCGCTCGATGGCCCATGGTAGCGCGATGAAAGACAGAGCAGGCTGGGGTTCACGCAGTGTGGCCACGTGCACAGTGGCCGATGACGGAAACCAATAGCTCGAACGTCCAGGGCACCGGAGCATGGTATCAGCGCTCCAACAATATCACCTAAGGCCTTCTATCGCATCAGACGAATGAAAACTAACCGAGTACCTTAAAGAAGGCATTAAAAGGAGGAGAATGGGAAAATTCAGTGAGCAAAAAAAGGTTAGCCAGAGGCAACGTCCGAGTGGCGACAGAAGATCGCCGGATTTGTACGGAAAGGCCTGATCAGACAGCGATCTCAAACCCTGAGTATTTGAAATAGGAAATCATCCAACGGTCGAGATGAGAGGCACATCTGAATCGTTCCGGTTGTTACCTCAGTCCTCGCATTCTTCGTCTGCCTCCGCAGCTGCACCCTCGAGCAAGGAAGTACCGAGTACCGATTTCGTGCTTTGTACACTCCGACCCAAAATAAAGGATGAAAGTAACGAGTGCAGCAAGAGGAGCATTGCTGACGGCCGAGAGGAGATGACATTATCCTAAGGTCTAAATGTCTGGGTTGACTGTCCTCTGCCACTTCGCTGCAAGCCACGTCGCGCAAAGGACACTCTCGCACCGGAGAGCATCCTGCTACGCGATCGGACGATGTCTGAGCATGCTAGTCCCACCTTCTTCCTGTAAAGAGAAAACACGCCACGGAGTCCGTTTTTCTTGATGAATGGCTGGTGAATTGATCAGTCCGTGCAGGACGTTGGGGCTGAAACAAGGCGCGATGCCCGCCTGGACTGTGAGAAAGACGCAGGTAGAAAGATGTTAGACTAATCCGTCTGAAGGGTATTCCGAGAAAAAGCATACCGACTAAAGCAAGTAATGATGTTGTTGACGTGGGGGCGCCCATAACACCCCGGTAAGAACGATAGTGTTAGTGCCATCGAAAACCACAGTGGACTCACGGTTCGAGTAGAAACACAGCGGAATGCAAATGCGATGTGACGATCCAAAAGAATCGCCATGACCTGAATCCATAGAAACAAATTGTACCAAATCAATCTAACTTCAGCTAAACCACTTGTAGTACGACATTATCTTTTTAAACAGCTATCACCTACACATTTTAAATTTCTTACCATAACCAGATTGCCTCAGCTCCCTATAAAAGTGACCCGTCATACCTTCTAATGTGTGGAAGATAGGATGTCTGCTGACCGGGAGGCGTAACTATGTACCATAGGGTCCACCCACCACGCGTCAGCTGAGTTTGATGTCATGATTCAGGACAAACAATCATGTTTGCTATGATGGAGCAAGGCGCTGCCTAGAGCGAAATCCCTGGAGCCTTTACACGTCATGTCAACAGTGTAAAAGGGAACACCAAGAAGCAGAGGACAGGTAAAGCCCGCCTGTTCGGCCAAACACGACCCCAAACGTGATAGAGACAGCTTTTCATGCGACCACGTTTCGTAAACACCTACTAAATCCTGCCGGGACATTCTTGAGCAAAAATAGTATAAGCAGAGGCTGTGAAAGAAGATGCTTAACTCTCATAACTGTAGTGCATCTTCATCGGTATAATATTTAATTAGCATAAATATTACTATTTGAAATCTTAATCAGATACCCGAACATAACACATGGCCATTTTTACGAAAAGACCGCATCCGTGTGAATTAACATCAATCTTCTTGTGTTCCCCCCGTTCCAGGAAAACTAACCAGAAGATCACAGAACCCAAGCATGCAAAGTATACTTGTTAGGCACAGCGAGTTAGCTTGTCTATGCGTCACCTTTAGCATTGCCTTTAGTAGCAAAAGATTATTATATTCTGAATTCCTTCTGTAAAGGCAAACTATGAGAAAGCGTTAAGGAAACTATCACCAGCTGGAAAGTCTGTAGACGCTGAACATCGCTTTTCTGAACACTTTATCTTGGTACTCGCTCAAAATGAAAGTAGATGAATCAATGGTTGCTACTAACCCTGATTGTAGTGAGGGTAAGTCTAGCCGGTGGGAAAGGCTGATGTACTTAGACGTATTTCGTCTTCTAACCCATTTGGCTTTTCGCTAGAGAGTGTTACAAAATACTAAATGTGATAAAAAATTTTATAACTACTTATAATGAACTTTGTCAAACTGCAGCGTCTTATTTCATTGTGTTTTGCCCTGAACGAAAACGACTCCCGGCGGAACAAACAGTACTTTCGTACCAACTCAAAATGAACGGATTGAATCAATAAAAGAATTTAATGATGTGCATAGGTATTAATTTACCAATCAATACAGGCTTAATGACTTATTCAATAGAAACGTTTTTTATTTTTATATTTAAATCAAAGTATTAAAAAGTTCAAAGTACATATATGAATGGCCGAGCTTAGAATGAAAACCACCGTCTCTTCAGGTTTCGTGTTTCTTATAATTCCTTTACCCGATTGTCTGTCGTTGCATCTCATTCTTTGTCGATTGCTACGTCTTCTTTTTTATCTCCTGAAGATCGACATGAAATCAATGCCAGGGTTGTAAGGCGACTACTGCACCCATTAGCTTACATGAAGAGAGCAATGATCCATCACCAGGAAAAGGGATCAAAGTTATAGTACCACTTACAGCGGCATATGTTTCCCACAAAAATCCAATAATCATGACTCCACAGGCCAGAATTCGCTCTGCTGCCACTGCCCTTGGAGAATGTTAGGAGGGATGACAAAATAAAATAGCTAAGCTGTTTTAGTTACTTGCCATAAACCAGGTCAGAAGACACGGATATGTTATTATGATGACATGTCCGAAGAGTAGTTGCAGAAAGAGTAAAAGTATATTTTCTATAAAAAATGCTGGAAATATTAAGTATTATGTTTATTAGATGACTCTGCAGTAAAGATGGTTATTTAAAACCTAAGATTTGTTCCATGACAGTTTAAAGCTGACGTATAGATTAGATACTCCTTTAACACTTATGGTCCAACAAACAACCGTAAAAGTCAACATGCCTACCTTTACTTTTTTTTTGTGATAATGAGGTTGGATATACATGGAATACACGCATAGAATCAGATTAGATCAATTATAATCAGAAGAACCGAGTATATGGGAGTAGAATTACTAAATACAGAAACTCGGACTATACGACAAGCAACAAATGAAAATCAAGATTGACAAAATGTACTACCTTCACTGACTATGGAAGTGAAACTTCGAGAAGAAATGAAGAAACTTTTTTCAAAGCGTTTGTCATACACACGTGACCCCATACGTGACAAGTCAGACGAGGTGTTTGGATGCCTTGTCGTGTTTGGTATCAATATCGCTAAGATTCAAGCAGTCTGGTTTACTCTTCTCATATTGAGCGCTGAGAGTGCGAAAATTTCTTCTTGCTCTTCTTAGGAAGTCATTATGATTGGCAGATAATTTGTGTAAACATGTGGACATTTACACAAAAAATGTCGATTGTTGTCTTATTTGATTCTATACTATAAATATTATATTTTTTTGCGGGAGCTTTCCTGACGAGAAAGGAAGGACAAAACAAGGTGAATCGTACTTACTCGAGATTGTCTCCTCGCGTTGTGATGAGCGTGACATTCGAGGCATTAAATCTTTATTCACAATAGCAACAATAAACAACACCAAGATTATGCCTTGTAAGTAATACACATACTTTTAAAGTAAGAGGACACATAATGAAAGTCTACTAACGAAACGAGTGAGGAGGAAAGAAATAAAAAAAGGAAAAGAAACGAGAAAAAAACATTTTGCGCTTAAAGTCGATGAATTTACAAAGTGCTACGGTGAGAGCGACCAAGAAAATAAGATAATTCGTTTAGATATCAAAAAAAACTTTTCCAATCAAATTATTTTGTTACAATTGAAACTATATGCTCTATTTGTTCACGAAACCAATCTTGCTAATAGAGAAAGCAAAATTTCGAATATCTGAAAGCAGTAGCTTAAACAATTAGCTGTATCTCTTGTTTCTATTTCGTCGTGACACATAACTTGAACAGTCAGTCAATCATACCGAACTATAACAAACAATTATGAGTGCATCTTCTATCCGATTTGCCTCAATAATCGTATCTGTTTGAGCGAGAGTAATTATCACAAATCTCTTGTATTTTTATTTAGTAAACATTGTTAAGCATGTATTGTGAACAAAAGAGCGTACTACACTACCACTGCAATACGCACCAACAACCACCTGGTCGCTCCCTCGTTGCCCTGATGATGTAGTTCTGAGTCATCTGAACCAAAGAGAAGTCGATCTGGTACAGCAGAGGTGAAGCAGACAAGAGGCATACGAAATTGTCAGCTTTTCTTAGAAGCTTCCCCGGTCTCAAAGATGGTGGAGTCCCATTTCTGCCCCTACGTTAGCTAAACGGCATCTCCGTGCAAGCCGCACTCACGGCTTACGTGACATCATACAGAGAACCTTTGTCACTTATATAAACCACCATCGCCGACTGCCACAGGAGATATATTAATTCAATTTGAAGGACTGACGAGTTTGCTATACTTTTAAACTTACATGAGGACCTAATAGAGCTATCGAAGGAAAAGAAAGAAAAAAAAACAAGGTAGAACATCTGCTTACAATTTGTTTATTTTTGAGACCGGGGAAGACACAATTAACACCTATTGCTTCTTAAAATTAATTTCAAATATGACAGTCAAAGTCTTCTACGTGTCTTAACGTTTTCCAGCTCACATCATATCTCACTCCACTCCCTAATCGGCTCAAGATTTCTCTTCACTAGTTCTTCAGTCATTTAGAATTCCTTGGCTGAACTTCTCTAATTATTGTCATGGAAACCACTTTCTAGTCTATCAGTTTCTGAGAGGACTTCTACTCCCAGTTGGCCAGAAATATACTCGTCGCGCTGGTCCTTTAAAATTACCTTATTTTTGTTTCCCATGTGGTGCTAAGTATGTTTACTCCGATGGATTCAGAGTGTTTTCATATGGGCACGCCTCTGAAGTGGCTCCGAAAGTAGAAGAAATTGTTGACCCCGTAGGACAACTATCCTTATCTTTTAAAGCCATTTTTCAGTTAAATATTTTTCTTAATATCAACATTATATTACCTTGGGAGTTTTCCAAGATGATGATAGTTAGTACAATAACTTTGTTTTAAAAAAAAATCCCAACAACGAATAGCCTTAGGTTCCTAACACCTAACAATCAACGCACATAATCTTTCAGTTGATACCATTACTACCATAGTAAATACCGATAAAACTCATCCTTTTTGAGATGTAAAATTAATTGATAAACACACAACTAAACAGTGCCCAACATGCCAGCATAAAGTAAAAA
This sequence comes from Pomacea canaliculata, assembly GCF_003073045.1. NCBI lineage: Eukaryota > Metazoa > Mollusca > Gastropoda > Architaenioglossa > Ampullariidae > Pomacea > Pomacea canaliculata. The sequence continues at coordinate 29,792,763 of NC_037592.1, forward strand.
ACGTAGTAAAATGGTCAGACTTGTCGATTTACTACTTGACTCAGTTCAAGGAAGTTTTGCAGAACGTAGCCGAAGAGTCTTGAAAATTGATATAAGGGGTGGGGGCCAATTAGAATTCCTCGTAATAATAATAATGTATGTACGATTCGTTTTGTCCTCCTAAAACTATTTAATATAAACCTA